>NC_088239.1:65845756-66145756 GCF_036934945.1 Oncorhynchus masou masou | reverse complement strand
CACGTTTTCACCTGGAGATGACCAGGTTTTGCTGTGATTCTGGGTTACTCTGTGGGAATACGGGATTCTGGAACAGTGTATTCTGTAGACAATGTGCATGGACTTACCTCACAAATGAGTAGCCTTTGTCTGGGAAAACTCTGATCTCCATGATCTGACCGAAGGGGGTGAAGGTCTGCCTCATCAGTTGCTCTGGAAACAAGGTACACCAGTAAGGATGGGGTCACCAATGACATCACATATTCCATCTACATAACCTGCACGTTATGTTGTGACTTCCATAGTACAGATTGTCTTGAGGTTCTGACCTGTGAGGCCTGTTGTGACACCTCCACAGTAGACGGTACAGTTGCTGGGACTGGACTGGTTCACAACCTCTTCAAACGACAGGTGTTTGGTGTTTGCTGCTCCACAGGGGAGAAAGTTGATTTAAAACATGAATGAAAAAAAAAAAAATCTGCCAATTTTTTTCAGACAATTTTTCCCAAATCGGATGCCAGCAGGTGTGCGCGTGCAAGTCCTTCTTTAGACTGTTGTGTCTAACTCACTCTCGTAGGTGGCTTTGGGCGCAGGGGGCTTCCTGGTGGCCCAGTTAGTCCTGATCTGCCGTCCTCCCAACCATTGACCTCCCATCTGTTGGATGGCATTCTCTGCATCCTACACACAAAGGCATACCATTTATTACGCATAGTGATAGTAATAATGGTGTAACATAGAATCTAAATCTCGTCTTCACCCATGTAAACTCAATAGCTGAAAGTGGCTAAACATTGCTGGGTGACGTCTGAGGGGGGACACCAAACAGGAATGGAGTCTCACACTGCTCCGATGCTAATGGTTTCTTGCAAGCCACAAACCCCAGATGCAGCACAGTAAGTGGAGGTTGGGAGGGGGCGGGCACTCACCCATTTGTTGAAGAAGGACACAAAGCCATAGCCTTTAGATTTGCCAGTAGCCATGTCTTTCACCACCCGAGCATCACTATGGACAGAGACTACTGTTAGCAAAACAACAGGAAGTTATGGCCTCTGCCAACTGATCCATCGGTGTTTCTTGGAAGCTTTTCCTTGCCACCAACTAACTGGGTTTCTGCCCAGGGAGGTTTCGGCCCCACGTTGCTGTAAAGCACTGGATGATAAGTATGATACTAAGAAGTGCTGTGATTAGTATTTGATTAGCTGCTTGTTGAGAGATATACTCCAAAAAGACCCGTAGAGAACAGATTTTACAGATGAATGCTGCGAATACAGCTTGTTCTCGTGTTCAATCAATAACATTCACGATTGAAGGAACACATCTTTGTCGTGTTTTCGAATAAGCATAACAGAGAACAACTGGGGTAGGGAGAAACAGAGAACAACTGGGGTAGGGAGAAACAGAGAACACTCACGATATCCTCCCAAAGGGGGCGAAAGCAGCCTTGATGTCATCCGTGGTGATTTCAGGACTGAGGTCTCCAACGAAAACGTGGAAGTGATCTGAACGCAAACAGAACCATGTGTATAAAACATTTTTGAAGATGACAAAAAGTAATCTCATTTTAGGCAGCCATGCTAACGATTCTTGGAAAAATCTTGGATAACACAAGTGTGCTCGAAATGCCCCATACACAAAGTCTAGCCACATTTGAATAATTATTAAGTTTCCATGCTTTATATAAGCACTACTCCTTTAACACAGTTAGGTACAGTGCATGTCAAAGTATAAATAGAGATAGTACTCACTGCTTGTGTCTTTCTTCTGGCTGCTAGGGGTTGTGGCCCAGTTCACCTTGACCTCCTAAAGAAGAGAGAGATGGAAAGAGAAAAAGATAGAGGGGGATGGAAAGAGGGGTGAAAAGCAAGCCTTACTTGTACAGCACGCGTCTGTCAGCCTATTAGATGGCTTGTTGTAGTCACACCAGTGATAGAGGGAAAGCCTGGTCACACTCAGACTACGTCACAATTCAGTCTCACCGTCTAATCAATCAAATTTGGAACAAAACGTCTAGGAAGTTTAAAAAAAAGGTCCAAATAACAAGGGACTTACAAACAAGTGAATTTTACGAACTTGTATTACTCCTCAAATGGTCCTTCAATACCTGTTGAGGATAAAATATTTTCAACTGAATGTGTCTTTAAAGATATAAATAGTATTATTTGGATTCTTTATGCAAAGGATTTTTGCAAAAGAACACATAGTACAGAAAGATAAGGGTAGAAGTATAGGAGTGTTATTTGAAACCAGTCAATGGGGGACACTACTTAGAAAGATTACACAACCCAACCAGGTTTAAAGTCATTGGACATGCTGCCAATATTAATTGCCTATGCCAAGTTGTCTTCTGAGCATGAAACTGTACATGGGTGACGTCCAGAAGCTGTTTCTACCAGTAGGATTAAATAGTATGTAGAGTAGTAAGCCTATTAGCTACAACCAATCTGGGATGGCCAGGGTCAGGTGGCCAGGGTGCCCAATCAGTAGCTAGCAAAAAATAAATAAATCCATAACATCTTATCAACAGGAGTTTCATAGTGTTTGAATTCAAGTGCAATCCGTCGTCCACGCTCCTTCATTCAGTATCTCCCCCAGGTCAAATGAACCAGATGTTTCATTTACATTGCGAGATTGTAATATGACTGAATTCGATGGTGCCAATGTCAAACTTCCCCATTAGAGATTGAGGCCTGCAGATTGATTTTAATTTATTTAAAAAATGGCATTAATACAACATTTGTGTGAAATATGTAGTCTTATCTGGGCTATCATTAGACATGTGAGGAATGGAGACAGATTTCAGGGTGAAGAACAAAGTAGCCTACCGTTGTAAGGAATGCTGCAAGACCATTCAAATGTAGCCTACTTATATTTAAAAAATAATAATAAATTCTGGTGCTGCGGTATTATTGCTAAATGAGGAAACATTCCATGCATGTCATACTCCCTGATGTTTAATGTCAACTGTTGAGATTGAACTGATAACATGATTCAGTGTGATACCCAGTCAATGAGACTCAGTCCCAAATCAACCCCACTCCTAACCATTCCTCATAGGGCCGCCATATTGCTTGCGCCAATCTGACCTTTCCAGTCCAACATCAAGTAGGCCAACCCTCTCCTCCTTCCCCTACCCAAGCCGACCCAACCAGACTCACCCTGTAGATACGATAGCTTACCTTACCCATTATTTTACGACCATTCATGGCTGCGAGTGACGAGGCAGCGTGCCTGTGTTCGTAGAACTCCACAAAGCAGTATGGGTCATTACCTGCCGTCTGGAGGGGAACAGGGGACAGGAACAGGAACTTTACCTTTGACACCAGACCTGCCCACCGTTTCATCCTGCCCTTGTGAAATGTCGGTCTAGTTGAGTCTCCCTCCTTAAGAATTTGTTACTAACTGACATGCCTAATTAAATAAAAACAAGTAAAATGTAAAGCATTTCATACTCCAGTTCGCCTATACAAATAAAATCCATTATCATTCATCATCATTTACAGATTGGCCAAACAATCTTCCCTCTATTTAGCTTGACAGACTCAATGTAAATCAAACCCAGAAGAAAGACTTGCAACAGTACAATGTGTTCTTAATCTGGCAGCTGACTATTACTGGTCAAAGCTATTCTGTCTAATTTGGCTAGTGAGTCCTGGGTCACTTTCAGTGGGTGCCAGATAAAGCAAGTGTGTAGGACAGACATCCCTCTGTCATGTAGAACAGTGAATTGTGTGGTCATATTTGTTTAGGCTTTATACATTAAATTCCTATCTGCAATGTGTTGCAGACCACTGAATAGGCCCCTAGTCATGGTCGGCGCTCAGTAGGGACAAAACTAGAGAATTCTTTTTGAAGCAGTGGTACCCCTCTCAACGAGTGCAAATACAGATGGGACGTTAAACCGAAAAGGATCGACACAGACCATACCAATCACTTATTGCAGACATAATGCTGATATTGTTCATTAAGATAAGTAGCATATACTAGATAAATGTGAAGTTTGAAATTAAATAAATTATCTAATATGGGTGATTGTTAATGGGACAATATGTGCCGAGAACCATCAAACTAGTAGTTTAAATGATAATTTACAAAAACTGCAGTGCACATTAATATTATAAACGTATCCTATTCATTGTCGTCACCACAATTCAGGCAATTTATTGCAATATGGATTTTGTCCATAACGCCCAGCTCCAAGTCTAATCATAATGCTCTTTTTGTTTTTCCATTTCAAAACATTCTCTCCCATTTGTTCTGACTAAACATGGTGCAGTGGTAAGTAATTCTGAGTTGAATCTGATTGGAGAAGGTTCATTCCTAACCAATGGGGAGGACTCACGTCTACTATCATTTTACAGCTCTTGCAGGGGCCGATCTGTCCAAACAGCTGCATGATGAGGGCTTCAGTCACATCCCGGGACAGGTTCCCAACATACCTGCAGCACAGTGACAACACATCAGCATGGACACCCTGGGTTCAACTCAGCAAATACAAGATACTCCGAATGCTCCACTTACCTGATAGACAAGGAAGTGTGGTTGTGAAGATCTGGATTTAAAATGGATAGTTCACCACCATCGACAAAGTACAGCGGTATAAACCGTCTGGAATTGTTTCTTATTTTGGGGTGAACTATCCCTTTAACTCAGTATATTCTACCTCACAGCTAACAATTAAGATATTGGTATTTAAAATCTTAAAATGGATACCAGCCCATGCAAGGCACCATATAGCAACAATGGCCACATGAAGACAACTGAGGTGAAACTGAAACCATAACATAAGGCAGTGCCATACAAAACCAGTCAACGTTAGCCGGCTTTGTTTGGAAAGTAGACACCTGGCTTTTACAGCTACTGAACATAATATTTGCAACATTCTCAAGACAGATTATGTTAGTGTCGCAGTTTGTGTCTAATGTGAGAAAAATTAACACAAAGGTATAGAGTAAGTAACATCCAGTTAGAATTTCCTAAATTAGGCGCCTAGGCCCCAGAATCTGGGCATCCGAGAGGACTAGGCCCCAGAATCTGGGCATCCGAGAGGACTAGGCCGCGCTTTCACATTGCATTCAACTATTTCTATATGTGCATTATCATGCATGGCCAGTGTCGTAGTTGCAACTAACACATTCATGTTAGCTAGCTGGCATACCCAATCTGAATCTCAGATTTGTAGAGGTATGGTAGGTAGTTAGCCAACAGCAACAGATAACACATTGATGTCCAGCTATTATTGATCATTGATGTATGCCGAGCAGTGTAGGTATAGCTAGATAGCAAACGTTAGCAGTAAGATTGTGCTTTCTTGAATACTGTACGGACAACGGTGTAGAAATGTAACGTTATAAGGCTGACGACAACAGAATTGTTCAGCATGATACTGAAGCTAATTTAGAGGCCCGGCATGCTGTCGACAAGAGTTAGTAAGCAAGATAGCTAGTTATCCTGCTAATCATGCGAACGTTTGTCTTCCTCAAATATGACATTACCAAAATATGCAAAATGTACATTTAACACCAATAGGCGAACAAGAGCATCACAATATCTCTTAAATGTTGAGTTCTAAAAAGGCGGATTTAGAGACAATTATGCAAGTTGCAAAAATGTTCTCTCTTCTACAGCATAGGTGGCTACAGTGCCTTTGTCTTAAAAAATGGACACGTCTGACATGTTAGTTAACTAGCCTATTAGCCAGTGCATTTCCATCATAAACCCAATGGGCTGGCTCAGTCCTAGCTAGCTAATAAACAGGGGGGTAGAGAAATGACTGACATGATTATTATGAACCACATCATATGAAAATGCAATTGACACATCAGACCGATGCACTGATACTTGAAATAAATGGTCATTCGGCTAGCTAATAGCTTGCCGCTATTCATACATACAGGGTCTTGGGTGTTTCGTCGTCCATCATATTTTCCGACCGAGGTTGAGATCGAACCCTGAGAGAAAAATCCACGTGTGTCGTATTCTATGATGACCTTGGATTCTTGCTCCTTTACCCTATGTTGCTGATGTCCACTGAGCAATATCCAAAAATGTTTTAATGCGCAGTAAATCGCTCCGCCGCCCCTGCTAACTTCAATTATGAACAATAGAAAAGCGACATAAAATGGCGGAGAAAGAGAGCGGATATACGGCATCGCTAAGGTATAGCATCGCATGCGCACTGTGGCTTTGGTCAAAGTACTGGCAGGACGGCGCGATGACCAAAATAAGACTTGTAAATGCAACGATTGATTAACAGTAACATATGATTTGTGCTATGGTTGCCATGTTGGATATTTATTTGTATGCCTATGTAAAATGTAGGAGAAAATTGTGATAGAATGTAACAAAATACGTGCGCCGCCCGGGAATCGAACCCGGGTCGCAAGAATGGGAATCTTGCATGATACCACTACACCAGCGGCGCGTTAAAATGTCTTGGAGAATATGGGTATTTTACCCTTACCGTAACAACATCACTTCGACTGCAATTTCACATTTATTAAAATGTGTTCCTCTTGTCAATGATTTTGAACGAGGCTGTGTTAGAACAAAGGCGGTTCAGGTGTCCTCACTGAAGTTATATGCACCATCAGTACTTCAGTAACGTGACTTGCCTAGTTAAATAAAGGTTAAATAAATACATTAGTTGTATTTTTTTGAGGGTATCTGTACTTTACTATTCATATTGACAACTTTTACCCCTCTACAATCCTAAATAGAATAATGTACTTTTTACTCCATACATTTTCCCTGACACCCAAAAGTACTTGTTACACGTAGAATGTTTAGCAGGACAGGAACATTCACATATGTATGAAGAGAATATCCCTGGTCATCTCTTCTACAGCTGATCTGGCGGACTCACTGAACACAAACGTAAATGTCTGAGTGTTGGGAGTGTGCCCCGACTGTTCACGAATATAATACAAACAAGAGAATCGTGTAGGTCTGATTTGCTTAATATAAGGAATGTAAAAAAATATTTAAACTTTTGTTGCTTAGTATATTTTTGCAATTACATTTCAAACTAAATAATCTCAGACTTTTACTCTAGTGGTATTTCACATTAGTCGTTTTCTATTAAGGTATCTATACTTTACTCAAGTATGACAACTGGGTACTTTTCCCCACCACTATGCACCATGCCATCAAGTCCTGCATAATCAAATTAGACAGCAGACAATTTACTTATTTCAACACATGTTTAAAAACAAATAAGACCATTTCAAATAACCACACATTGGATTGGAAATATAGTGGGTAGCAACACTGACCCAGGAGTCTGAATTTCAGTGCTCTGTACACATCTGGGTAAGGTGGAAGAAATGTTGATTAATCCAAATTGCACTCAGATCAAAAGTAGTGTTCTATATGAGGATAGGCCAGAGAGTTATTTTATTTCATAAACAACCTAGTAGTCACTCATCTAGGGCAGATGTGCTGGTTCGTAATAAGATTCTCCATTCTCTTGATCTTGCGTTTGTTCGTGGGCATTTGTTTGTCGTAAATGCCGTGTCGTATCAGGTGTTCCTTGCTGTGGTGTACCAGGGCCCCATGCTGCAGCTGGAAAGAGCACAGTGCCTGCAGAGGCTTCAACAGAACCTGGAAGGGACAGGAAGATGAAATGTCCAGTCACGTACAGGCAGATTGCTGCAAAGGGCCATCCACAATCATGGTGTGGGTCTGTAGCGGCCTTATGCTCAGGAGCAGTGTTTGGGTCTTTACTCACAAAAAGTAATATATTATTCATTACGCATTACTTCTTTCAACAATAACTAATTACTTCACTTATTACTCCTTGGGAAAAGTAATTTGTTACACTACTTATTTTTTTACTTTTTGCGTTACACACCAAAATGTTGCACGTCCTCACTAAATGTAAACAACATTGCGTTAAGTAGGCCGATACACCAAAACAAGTACCTTAATAATGACAGATTCTACCATGGATAAGGGCAGCATTTCCTCTTACTACATACCCAGCTTAAAGCTTGTTCAGCTCTCCCTAATTCTACACCCTGTCCTCCTGAATGATTAAAATCAAGCCTTGGTTGTTTGAATGAGGTAAGCCTACAGACATCTTCAGCAGCAGTCAGGTATCGGGGGTCTTTCGATACGAGTTTTGTGTTGCCTTTGAAGATTACTTCCATGTTGAGAAAGTCAATGTTAAAGACGCTTCTGTCATTTTTCATCTCTCTCATTAAAGCAGTTAGTAGTAGTGCGTGCATAAACAGGAACTTAGTGAGACTGAGAACAAAAACAAATTTGTTTAAAAAATATATATATATATATATTGCACCATTGGAGAGGGAATAATAATCACAAATATTTACTTGGATCAATAACAAAATATTAAGGGAATGATGACAAAAGTAACAATCAATTTATTTGATAAGAAACTATAAAGTTATTACTCAAATTGGAGCAGTAACTCCATTACATTACTGGTTACTGTAAAAAATTATATTATTACTGTAACATGTTGCTTTATAATACCCACTTGAGCAGTGTTGTGGGTAATGTAAGGTAAGGAGGGTAGAAGTCATGAGACGTTATAGAAAGTACAGATAGAAATGGATGTTGTCTATTATGCAAACTGGAAACCATATATCTTGAGGCCCATTTATTGTAGCTGGGGATGTTAACAAAGCACATTTGAGAACATGGCTACCTAAATTCTATCAGCATATTGACTGTAGCACCCGCGCTGGTAAAACACTGGATCACTGCTACTCTAACTTCAGCAATGCATAAAAAGGCCCTCCCCCGCCCTCCCTTTGGCAAATCCAACCACGACTCCATTTTGCGCCTCCCATCCTATAGGAAGAAACACAAACAGGATGTACCCATGCTAAGGACTATTCAATGCTGGTCTGGCCAATCAGAATCCACGCTTCAAGATTGTTTTGATCACGCGGACTGGAACATGTTCCCGGGTAACCTCAGTGAATAATATTGACGTATATGCCGATTCAATGAGTGAGTTTATAAGGAAGTGTATAGGAGATGTTGTACCTACAGTGACTTAAAACCTACCCTAAGCAACAACCGTGGATAGATGGTGGCATTCCTGCAAAACTGAAAACGCGTTTAACCATGGAAAGGTGACTGGGAATATGGCTGAATACAAACAGAGTAGTAATTCCCTCCACAAGGCAATTGAACAAGCGAAATGTCAGTATTGCGACAAAGTTGAGTCGCAATTCAACGTCTCAGACACGAGAGGCACAGTTGAAGTTGGAATCATTAAAACTCGTTTTTCAACCACACCACAAATGTCTTGTTAACAAACTATAGTTCAGGCAAGTCGGTTAGGACATCTACTTTGTGCATGACAAGTAATTTGTTCAACAATTGCTTACAGACAGATTATTTCACTGTATCACAAATCCAGTGGGTCAGAAGTTTACATTCACTAAGTTGACTGTGCTTTTAAACAGTTTGAAAAATTCCAGAAAATTATGTCATGGCTTTAGAAGCTTCTAATAGGCTAATCGACATAATTTGAGTCAATTGGAGGTATACATGTGGATGGATTACCTTCAAACTCAGTGCCTCTTTGCTTGACATCATGGGAAAATCAAAAGAAATCAGCCAAGACCTTAACAAGTCTGGTTAATTATTGGGAGCAATTTCCAAACGCCTGAAGGTACCACGTTCATCTGTACAAACAATAGTATGCAAGTATAAACACCATGGGACCACACAGCCGTCATACTGCTCAGGAAGGAGACGCGTTCTGTCTCCTAGAGATGAATGTACTTTGGTGCGAAAAGTGAAATTCAATCCCAGAACAACAGCAAAGGACCTTGTGAAAATGCTGGAGGAAACAGGTACAAGAGTATCTATATCCACAGTAAAACAAGTCCTATATTGACATAACCTGAAAGGCGGCTCAGCAAGGAAGAAGCCACTGCTCCAAAACCACCATAAAAAAAGCAAGACTATGGCTTGCAACCGCACATGGGGACAAAGATTATACTTTCTGGAGAAATGTCCTCTGGTCTGATGAAACAAAAATAGAACTGTTTGGCCATAATGACCATCGGTATGTTTGGAGGAGAAAGGGGAAAGATTGCAAGCCAAGAGCACCATCCTTACCATGAAGCACAGGGGTGGCAGCATCATGTTGTGGGGGTGCTTTGCTGCAGGAGGGACTGGTGCACTTCACAAAATAGATGGCATCATGAGAAGGAAAATTATGTGGATATATTGAAGCAACAGCTCAAGACATCAGTCAGGAAGTTAAAGCTTGGTCGCAAATGGGTCTTCCAAATGGACAATGACCCCAAGCAAACTTCCAAAGTTGTGGCAAAATGGCTTAAGGACAACAAAGTCAAGGTATTGGAGTGGCCATCACAAAGCCCCGACCTCAATCCCATAGACAATTTGTCAGGCCCACCAACCTGACTCAGTTACAACAGCTCTGTCAGAAGGAATTCACCCAACTTATTGTGGGAAGCTTGTGGAAGGCTACCCAAAATGTTTGACCCAGTTAAACAATTTAAAGGCAATGCTACCAAATACTAATTGAGTGTATGTAAACTTCTGACCCACTGGGAATGTGATGAAAGAAATAATAGCTAAAATAAATCAATCATTCTTTCTACTATTATTCTAACATTTCACATTACTAAAATAAAGTGGTGATCCTAACTGACCTATACAGGGAATTTTTACTAGGATTAAAATGTCAGGAATTGTGAAAAACGTTGATGTGTGTATTAGGTAGTTGTTGTGGAATTGTTAGATTACATGTTAGATATTGCTGCACTGTCAGAACTAGAACATTACACTCGCAATAACATCTGCTAACCATGCATATGTGACCAATAAAATTAGATTTGTAGAACAAGTATGATTGTCTGTGTATATATATATATATATATATATATATATATATATGATTGTCATGTCACGTAGAGTATAGGTCCATATGCTACCCACCTCCTGTATTGCTTCGTTCCTCTCTAGGATGGACAGGGTGACAGCAGCACACTCCAGGGTGGACAGGCAGATGTTAGATGGCTGAGAACGGATCACATACTGGCTAGTCTGCTCACTCCTGCTCAGCTGTACCTGAAATACAACGCAGCAGACTCCATTTCAACAATAAAAATAACCTGACCATACACTTGAAAGCCCTTGATTTGGCTTGTAGTTGACACTTTTGGGACTATTGCATTGGCTTGATTGTACTTAATCAATACACCCCTGGTGTAAAGAAACCTGATTCCATTATACTCAATCTACAGTGACTTGTGAAAGTATTCAGCCCATTTATTATAGCTGCAAGTATCTTGGGGTGTGTCTATAAGCGTGGCACATCTATAGTCACTGGGATTTTTGCCCATTCTTCAAGACAAAACTGCTCCAGCTCCTTCAAGCTGGATGGGTTCCCCTGGTGTACAGCAATCTTTAAGTCATACCACAGATTCTCAATTGGATCGAGGTCTGGGCTTTGACTTGGCCATTCCAAGACATTTATATGTTTCCCCTTAAACCACTTGCGTGTTGCTTTAGCAGTATGCTTAGGGTCATTGTCCTGCTGAAGGTGAACCTCCGTCCCAGTCTCAAATCTCTGGGAGACTGAAACAGGTTTCCCTCAAGAATTTCCCTGTATTTAGCGCCATCATTCCTTTCATTCTGACCAGTTTCCCAGTCACTGCCGATGAAAAACATCCCCACGGCATGATGCTGCCACCACCATGCTTCACTGTGGGGATTTTGTTCTCGGGGTGATGAGAGGTGTTGGGTTTGCGCCAGACATAGTGTTTTTCTTGATGACCAAAAATCTCAATTTTAGACTCATCTGACCAGAGTACCTTCTTCCATATATCTGGGGAGTCTCCCAGATGCCTTTTGGCATACACCAAACGTGTTTGCTTATTTTTTTATTTAAGCAATTGCTTTTTTCTGGCCACTTCCGTGAAGACAAGATCTAAGGAGTATACTGCTTAAAGTGGTCCTATGGACAGATACTCCAATCTCCACTGTGGAGCTTTGCAGTTCCTTCAGTGTTATCTTTGGTCTCTTTGTTGCCTCTCTGAATAACGCCCTCCTTGCCTGGTCCGTCAGTTTTGGTGTTAGGCCCTCTCTTGGCAGGCTGGTGCCATATTCTTTTTAAAAAGTTATAATGGATTTAATGGTGCTCCGCGGGATGTTTAAAGTTTTAGATATTTTTTTATAATCCAACCCTGATCTGTACTTCTCCACAAGTTTATCCCTGACCTGTTTGGAGAGCTCCTTGGTCTGTAGTGGTCTGTGGTTTGTAGGTGACCAAATACTTATTTTCCACCATAATTTGCAAATAAATTAATTAAAAATCCTACAATGTGATTTTCTTTCTCATTTTGTCTGTCATAGTTGAAGTGTACCTATAATGAAAATGACAGGCCTCTGATCCTTTTAAGCAGGAGAACTTGCACAATTGGTGGCTGACTAAATACTTTTTTGCCCCACTGTATGCACGCACCACTTTTCTGTTTTTACATTTTTTTAAACAAGTAATTTTTTTCATTTCACTTCACCAATTTGGACTATTTTGTGTATGTCCATTACATGAAATCCAAATAAAAATTAATTTAAATGACAGGTTGTAATGCAACAAAATAGAAAAAGTGCTCCAAGGGGGATGAATCCTTTTGCAAGGCACTGTATATATAGCTGTTCCACCTGTTTGGGCTGGTGGAGCAGGGTGTTTCTGAGGAACATATCTTTTGCCTGGCTCCAGGTGCCATCGATGATGATGACATTGGGTCCCACTGCCCTCACAAATTGCTCTCCCATCCTGTCCTGGTCTTGTTTCTGGACTAGCTCCTCCAGGTTCTGAGCATCTGGTCCCGGGTACAGTATCAGGGTTCTGCTGTCTCGACACACTGCAGCCAGCTCTGGGTTCCTGTAAGGCAGAGAGAGAGGCAACATGTTTAGAGAGAATGATGTACGTGTCACGTTTGTCGTATGGAGGAGACCAAGGCACAGTGTGATATGAATACATCTTCTTTAAGACGAAGAACACAAACAAGCAATACAAAAACACCAAACGAACATGAAGCTATACTATAAATGTGCATATACAGGCAACTAGACATAGATAATAACCCATGAAATACCCAAAGAAGATGGCTGCCTAAATATGGTTCCCAATCAGAGACAACGATAAACACCTGCCTCTGATTGAGAACCACTTCAGGCAACCATAGACAAATAAACACCAAGATGATAAACAACCCCATAAACCTACAAAACCCATAGACACTACAAAAACACATACATCACCCATGTCACACCCTGACCTAACCAAAACAATAAAGAAAACAAAGAATACTCAGGTCAGGGTGTGACAGTACCCCCCCCCCACAAAGGTGCGGACTCCGGCCGCAAAACCTAATCGAAAGGGGAGGGTCCGGGTGGGCTTTTTCAGTCTTGGCCCACTTAGGTGGTGCCTTTGGAGTGGGGACCCTCGCAGCGGACCCCGGACTGAAGATCATCGTAGAGGGCGTCACTGGACTGAGGAGCGGCTCTGGTAGCTCCCAGCATCGCCGGCGTGACAGGCGGCATCGGCGGCTCCTGGTTGGCTGACGGCTCTGGCGGCTCCGGACAGGAGGGAGACCCTGGCGGATCCAGACAGGAGGGAGACCCTGGCGATCAGGACTGGAGGGAGACCCTGGCGGATCCAGACAGGAGGGAGACCCTGGCGGATCAGGACTGGAGGGAGACCCTGGCGGATCCAGACAGGAGGGAGACCCTGGCGGATCCGGACAGGAGGGAGACCCTGGCGGATCAGGACTGGAGGGAGACCCTGGCGGATCAGGACTGGAGGGAGACCCTGGCGGATCCAGACAGGAGGGAGACCCTGGCGGATCCAGACAGGAGGGAGACCCTGGCGGATCCAGACAGGAGGGAGACCCTGGCGGATCCAGACAGGAGGGAGACCCTGGCGGATCCAGACAGGAGGGAGACCCTGGCGGATCCAGACAGGAGGGAGACCCTGGCGGATCCAGACAGGAGGGAGACCCTGGCGGATCCAGACAGGAGGGAGACCCTGGCGGATCCAGACAGGAGGGAGACCCTGGCGGATCAGGACTGGAGGGAGACCCTGGCGGATCCAGACAGGAGGGAGACCCTGGCGGATCCAGACAGGAGGGAGACCCTGGCGATCAGGACTGGAGGGAGACCCTGGCGGATCCAGACAGGAGGGAGACCCTGGCGGATCCAGACAGGAGGGAGACCCTGGCGGATCCAGACAGGAGGGAGACCCTGGCGGATCCAGACAGGAGGGAGACCCTGGCGGATCCAGACAGGAGGGAGACCCTGGCGGATCCAGACAGGAGGGAGACCCTGGCGGATCAGGACTGGAGGGAGACCCTGGCGGATCAGGACTGGAGGGAGACCCTGGCGGATCCGGATAGGAGGGAGACCCTGGCGGATCCGGACAGGAGGGAGACCCTGGCGGATCCAGACAGGAGGGAGACCCTGGCGGATCCAGACAGGAGGGAGACCCTGGCGGATCCAGACAGGAGGGAGACCCTGGCGGATCAGGACTGGAGGGAGACCCTGGCGGATCAGGACTGGAGGGAGACCCTGGCGGATCCAGACAGGAGGGAGACCCTGGCGGATCCGGACAGGAGGGAGACCCTGGCGGATCCGGACTGGAGGGAGACCCTGGCGGATCAGGACTGGAGGGAGACCCTGGCGGATCAGGACTGGAGGGAGACCCTGGCGGATCAGGACTGGAGGGAGACCCTGGCAGATCCAGACAGGAGGGAGACCCTGGCGGATCAGGACTGCGACCCGTCGTGGTAGGTTCCGGACTGCGGCCCGTCGTATGAGTTTCCGGTCTGCGGCCCGTCGTAGGAGGTTCCGGTCTGCAGACTGTCGCCGGACGCGCTGGGCTGGGTACTGTCGCCGGACGCGCTGGGCTGGGTACTGTCGCCGGACGCGCTGGGCTGGGTACTAGTTTCCGGTCTGCGGCCCGTCGTAGGAGGTTCCGGTCTGCAGACTGTCGCCGGACGCGCTGGGCTGGGTACTGTCGCCGGACGCGCTGGGCTGGGTACTGTCGCCGGACGCGCTGGGCTGGGTACTGTCGCCGGTCGCGCTGGGCTGGGTACTGTCGCCGGACGCGCTGGGCTGGGTACTGTCGCCGGACGCGCTGGGCTGGGTACTGTCGCCGGACGCGCTGGGCTGGGTACTGTCGCCGGACGCGCTGGGCTGGGTACTGTCGCCGGACGCGCTGGGCTGGGTACTGTCGCCGGACGCGCTGGGCTGGGTACTGTCGCCGGACGCGCTGGGCTGGGTACTGTCGCCGGACGCGCTGGGCTGGGTACTGTCGCCGGACGCGCTGGGCTGGGTACTGTCGCCGGACGCGCTGGGCTGGGTACTGTCGCCGGACGCGCTGGGCTGGGTACTGTCGCCGGACGCGCTGGGCTGGGTACTGTCGCCGGACACTCTGGACTGGGTACTGTAGCCGGACGCTCCGGGCTGGGTACCGTTGCCGGACGCTCCGGGCTGGGTACTGTTGCCGGACGCTCCGGGCTGGGTACTGTTGCCGGACGCTATGGACTGGCGAGGCGCACTGTAGGCCTGGTGCGTGGTGCCGGCACTAGTGGTACTGGGCTGGGGACACGCACCTCAGGGCGAGTGCGGGGAGAAGGAACAGGGTGTACTGGACTGCCGAGTCGCACTGTAGGTCTGGTACGTGGTGCCGGCACTGGTGGTACCGGGCTGGGGACACGCACCTCAGGGCGAGTGAGAGGAACAGGGAGTACTGGACCCTGGAGGTGCACTGGTGGCGGCACTATTGGTACCCGGCTGGAGACACGCACCTCGGGGCGAGTGCGGGGAGCAGGCACAGGACGTACTGGGCTGTGGAGGCGTACTGGAGGTCTGGAGTGTAAAGCTGAAACAACCCGTCCTGGCTGGATGCTTATTGTAGCCCGGCAAATGCGAGGAGCTGGAATGTAGTGCACCGGACTAGAAATGCGCACCGGAGACACCGTGCGCATCTCTGCATAACACGGTGCCTGACCAGTTACACGCTCCCCACAGTAAGCACGAGGAGTTGGCTCAGGTCTCCTACCTGACTTAGCCAATATCCTCGTGTGCCCTCCCCCCCAAAAGAATCTTGGGGCTGCCTCTCGGTCTTCCGTGCTAGCCGTGTACCCTTATATCTTCCCCGTTCCTCCATTCTCCTGTATCCCTCCTCGCACTGTTCCATAGAATCCCATGCAGGCTCTGGCACTCTCCCTGGATCGATCAATCAACTCTCAATCTCCTCCAGGTTGTTACCCATTCGTCCTTCTCCCGGGTCCATTTCTCCATTAAGCACTGTTCCTCCCAATCACGCTGCTTGGTCCTTTTATGTGGGTTAATCTGTCACGTTCGTCGTATGGAGGAGACCAAGGTGCAGCGTGATATGAATACATCTTCTTTAATAAGACGAAGAACACTTAAACAAACTATACAAAATAACAAAACGAACGTGAAGCTATACTATAAATGTGCATGTAACAGTATAACTTTAGACCGTCCCCTCGCCCATACCTGGGCACACATCAACAACAGTCACCCACAAAGCATCGTTACCCATCGCTCCACAAAAGCCACGGCCCTTGCAGAGCAAGGGGAACAACTACTTCAAGGTCTCAGAGCATGTGACGTCACCGATTGAAACGCTATTTAGCGCACACCACTGCCGCTAACTAGCTAGCCGTTTCACATCCGTTACACATACACAGGCAACTAGACATAGATAATAACCCACGAAATACCCAAAGAAGATGGCTGCCTAAATATGGTTCCCAATCAGAGACAACGATAAACACCTGCCTCTAACTGAGAACCAATCTAGGCAACCATAGACCTATATAAAGATAAACAACCCCATAAACCTACAAAACCCCTAGACAGTACAAAAACACATACATCACCCATGTCACAACCTGACCTAACCAAAACAAAGAAAACAAAGAATACTCAGGTCAGGGCGTGACAGTACGTTTAATGTTCAGTATCAGACCAACATAAAGATAAATGTTTACCTCTCTTCATTGAATCTCCTTCCCACAAAGACCTTGCATTTTCCTGGGGGCAAACACGCAGCAAGGAGAGGGACGGTACGAAGCGCTCGGCTCTCCTGAAAACACAGAAAATCATTTCCATTGTTATTTTTACTAACACAGTACCCAACCACACACACTGGATCGGAGGAGCATAGGGCCAGCTGCAGAGCAGTAACCCTGAAGCAGTTTGGGGCATTACTCAAGGGATAAACTCAGGGTTGTGAGTGAGTCGTTCCATAGGATTTTAATCACTTTATTAATGGACCCCTTGTGATTTGAACGAAACCTTCCATACATTTTTGCCCACGGCAGAAGTGGTCAGAAAGTGACTTTTTGGACCTGAATGCCAAAACATTGAGGGGCTCAACGTTTACCCATTTTGTCTACTCCACCTACCATGAGACAGCCATGTCTTCATCACCGATTAGAAAAATGGTTGAGTTTGATATATACTGAACAAAAATATAAACGAAACATATAAAGTGTTGGTCCTGTGTTTCATGAAATAAAAGAACAGAGAAATGTTCCATACTCACAGAAAGCTTATTTCTCTCAAATTGAGTGCACAAATTTGTTTACATCCCTGTTAGTGAGCATTTCTCCTTTTCTAAAACAATCCATCGACCAGACAGGTGTGACATATCAAGAAGCTGATTAAATAGTATGATCATTACACATGTACACCTTGTGCTGGGGACATCAAATGGCCACTCTTAAATTGTGCCGTTTTTGTCACAACACAATGCTACAAATGTCTCAAGTTGAAGGAGCATGCAATTGGCATGCTGACTGCAAGAATGTCCACCAGAGATGTTGCCAGAGAATTAAATACTTATTTATCTACCATAAGTCACCTCTAACATCATTTTAGAGAATTTGGCAGTACGTCGAACCGGTCCCACAACCGCCGACCACATGCAAGTCAGTGAAGAGCCGACTCCGGGATGCTGGCCTTCTAGGCAGAGTTCTTCTGTCCAGTGTCTGTGTTATTTTGCCCATCTTAATCTTTTCTTTTCATTGGCCAGTCTGAGATATGGCTTTTTCTTTGCTACTCTGCCTAGAAGGCCAGCATAGAAGGCCAGTCTCCTCTTTACGGTTGACGTTGAGTCTGGTGTTTTGCAGAAACTATTTAATGAAGCCGCCAGCTGAGGACTTGTGAGGCGTCTGTTTCTCAAACTAGACACTCTAATGTACTTATCCCCTTGCTCAGTTGTGCACCGGGGCCTCCCACTCCTCTTTCTACTCTGGTTAGAGCCAGTTTGCGTTGTTCTGTGAAGGGTGTGGTACACAGCGTTGAAAGCGATCTTCAGTTTCTTGGCAATTTCTCACATGGAATAGCCTTCATTTCTCAGAACAAGAATTGACTGATGAGTTTCAGAAGAAAATGCTTTGTTTCTGGCCATTTTGAGCCTGTAATTGAATCCACAAATGCTTATGCTCCAGATACTCAACTAGTCTAAAGAAGGCCTTGCTTCTTTAAATCAGAACAACATTTTTTAGCTGTGTTAACATAATTGCAAAAGGGTTTTCTAATGATCAATTAGCCTTTTAAAATGATAAACTTGGATTAGCCAACAACGTGCAATTGGAACAGAGGAGTGATGGTTGCTGATATAATGGGCGCAGTCAGAAAGTGATTGAAATTATATGGATCGACCCCCCCACACACACACACACACACACACACACACACACACACACCACCCCACCTCTGCAGGATGCTGTACGATGTACAGACACGTGGAGACCTCCAGGGGTTGGACTGGCAGGAACGGGCAGAGACACACCTTCTGGGGACGGCTGTTTGGAGAGAAGTGGAGAGGGTGAAGATGTCTCCCAAACAGTCTTAAATAACTACCTTCCTCATCGCATACCTTTATATGTGACTGCCAGGGAGAGGTGAAAGGTATAACTATGGTGGATGACTACTGAGAATTTGCTTTAACATGGCCACAAATCAGTGTGCAGATAAAGGACTCAGTACTGGGGTGGTATTCATTACGCTGATTCTGTTCCAAAATATTTCGTCCAAACGGAAAACGTTTTGCAACAAAAACTTGAGTTTTGTATTGGACAAGTTCAGGTAGGTCCCTCCCCGTTTGCTTCCTGTTGAGGCAAATGGTATCCGATGCAATACATAATCAGGGTTTGAGAGTAACGGATTACATGTAAGGGATTACAAAAAATGGTAACTGTAATCCCTTACCAGAAAAAATACTGTAATCAGATTACCAATACTTTTGAAAAACTAGATGATTACTTTGAGGATTAGTTTTAAATTCCAAAAGCATGTTTGCGCAAAAAAATCTGTTTTCTAAATGACATTCAAATCAGCATTGAAAAAAGGTGCAAGTTTAAGTTTGTTCCATCTGAGCGAGTCTGACCACAAGTCAGAGACCGCTATGATGACACACCAAATGTGTTTGATGTATCGCAGGAAAAGAGCATTAATAGGCTTTTGTAGGCTACAGTCCAAGCTATGTCTTCCAATGGTGCGACTGCAGTCGGCATCCAAAGATTATCCAACTTGAATAAACGCTTGGAGGTAAGGATGACAGTAGTGGTGTAGTCTACGGCCATACAGATATCACTTATTGATATCTACAGAGCGCATTGATGTGGATCACACTGCTGCTCTCTCATTTAGCTATTTGCGCCTTACCGATTGTGGTTGTTGTAGATGGCTATTCACAAACCTAAATATGTATTTGAACCCAATAATGGTTGAATTCAATAAGTTTAAACTGTCTATCAATCATTGTTTTTGAAACCAGTGGACAGCGAATGAAAAATGCGCTCTTGCAACAGCTGCATAATGCAGATCCAAGCCTATGGAATAAAAGTGGGGCTTTTATTGATCAATCTAATTGATGCTGATAAAATAAGTCCATAGGCCTAATGGACATGCTCAAACTGTTGTTGTTTTTTTTCCTTTATTTAACGAGGCAAGTCATTTAAGAACAAATTCTTATTTTCAATGACGGCCTAGGAACAGTGGGTTAACTGCCTGTTCAGGGGCAGAACGACAGATTTGTACCTTGTCAGCTCAGAATATGAACTTGCAACCTTTCGGTTACTAGTCCAACGCTCTAACCACTAGGCTACCCTGCCACCACGCACACTTTTTGATAGACTTAAAGGGACAAGCTGTAGTTGCTTCATCCATTTTGGGATTCATAAATATTAAATATACAGTACCAGTCCAAAGTTTGGACACACCTACTAATTTAATTATTTTTAGAAAAACCATTCAATGAGCCCAGTCATTTCTCCATGTCAACAAAATCATAAAAAACAGAGTAGGACTGGCTAATATGTCCTTAGTTTTGGGGTCATACTCAGGTAAAATAATTTGGCTAACCTATACTTCCATATTTCCAAGTCCAATTCTTGAAGATCAAGGGGTATAAAATTTATTGTAATGACTGGAATTCTGATAGACTTTGGTTTTTAATGTAAAACTATAATTTAATCATATTTTTATATGTAATAGAAAGCAATGGGTTAGAAGAAGCCTACATAACCAACCCATAAAGTAAACTGTTACGTCCATATATGACCAGCTATGTAAACTTTGACATAGATTTATGCTGCAATAGATGTCGTTCAATTGATAACATACATTCGTGTGTTCTTCTAATGCATCTTAAGGGGAAAGTAATCTAAAAGTAAACGAATATAATCAGATTAAGTTACTGCGTTTGGGGTAATCTAAAAGTTGCGTTACTGATTACAACGTTGGACAGGTAACGTGAAACTGTAACGGATTACATTTAGAAAGTAACCTACCCAACCCTGGGCATAATGAATGAAGCACTGTACTATTTGAGAAGTAGTCTACCCCTAGCCTCGCGAGGGAATCCTTCCACATATCGTCTCGTTAGAAGCAGCAGAATGGTTCATGGAGAGAATGAATATCCTCATGTAGCTAGCTTTCTCGTAGGCGGGTTGCCTCCAAGGCTCCAACAGGGTACCACGGGTCTAATCATTAATCCAAACTGTTGCGTTTGGCATGAATTCGTGTAATCAATACAGCCCAGCTGTAGCTACAGAATTGTAACTGTATATGTGATGGTCCATTGCAGTAACTAGCTGATCTTAAATATTTGACTGATAAAGCTTTCGTTCACATACTATCAGTCAATGGTGGTGGCAAAGATACTGGTAACTTCTATATTTTGTGGCGGTGCTCCCACTGAACTTACCAACATCGTAAACATGTGGGTCGTCTCTCGCAGACATCTACAGGCAGAGATCGCAGATCCCCAAAGCCGTCCACGTCTTCGTCATCTTGCGAAGAAGAGCTGCCACAATTGGCATATTCAACTGGAGCAAGAGGGTGGTTTAGGGAAAGATTTGAGAGACTTTGGCATGTTGTGTCCATTACAAATGTATGGAACATGAAAAAAAATGAAGGGAAACTCGTATCAGCTCTCGTCAGTAACATCAGAAGTACTTCCGGGTTACGGAATTTCGGACCTTTTCTAAATAAAAGTCCACCACGTAATAGTAGGAAGGTGTCATTAACCTGTATTTATTCATATGTATGAAAAATAATTGTTTAAACATTAACAATGATTCATATTCGTTCAGAAATTCTTATTCGTTCACATTTGCATTAAATGTGGGTTTTTAAACAGGTTCCAAGGTTAATTAAATGCCCCCAATGCAAATCACTATATATCAGTGGAGGCTGGTGGGAGGGGCTATAGGAAGACGGGCTCATTGCAATGACTGTATTGGAACCAATGGAATGAAGTCAACGCGTTGTTTCAATCTGTTTGATTTGTTTGGTACCATTCCATTGATTTCATTCCAGCCATTAAAATGACCCGGTCATCCCAAAGCGCTTCCCACCAGCCTCCTCTGTTTTACATGCATTGCATATTGGCTTATACAGAAAAAAGCAAGTATTTGACCAGATGTAAAAGTGGGGTGGGGAGTACTCGGTAGGGACTGTAGAATCTATATATAGTGTAATTTCATAGGGCCCTCTTTCATAGGGGGGCACACGGGGAGTCAGGCCATAGACCTGAGCCAACTCCCCGTGCTTACCGGAAGAGGCGTCGTACTGGTCAGGCACCGTGTTATGCGGTCAAGTGCACGGTGTCGCCAGTACGCGCTCATAGCCCGGAGCGCTATAGGCCAGCCCCCCTCAAGTACCTTTAAATAAATGGAGAGAAAATGTTCCATGCGAGAGTGGGCATCCAGCCAGGGTGTATTGTGCCGGCTCAGCGTGTTTGGTCTCCGTACGCCGTTTCGGCCCAGGGTATCCTGCGCCGGCTCTGTGTGCTGTGTCTCCGTGGCGCTGGGAGGCTGCGCCCTATGCCTGCGCTCCGCCCGTGCCGGGCAAATGTGGGAATTGAGCCTAAGGGAGAGGTGCGAGTGATATGCACCATATGGTCAGATTTTCTTTAACGTTTCTCATTTTAGATGCTGCTATACCAGTGCTTACTCTGACCATTTTTTTTAGCTCTCACTCCCTCTCTCCCCTTGCCTGTTTTAGCACTTTTCAGATTTCGTTAACTCTGTATGACTGTCATAAAAATGCAGGTGCTGGGTTTGTGAGAGGGTTGCTTGGGTACATCTATATACATTCTCTATTATGTATTTTTAATAAGAGATGTTATTTATTCATTAATTATCCTCCTAAGCCTTATCTCCAAATCTAACATGGAAAAACTATGAGCCAAAACCATGATATATTTGAGGACAACATGGGATGCACACGCGTTTGTGTGCACGTGTATGTGCAAGTACATGTGCGCACAAACGCATACACACCGCATGTTGTCCTCGCACATTTACATTTACATTTAAGTCATTTAGCAGACGCTCTTATCCAGAGCGACTTACACACATATCATGGAGTGAAAATGTGCACCTTGAGAGTACAGTACTAGTCAAATGTTTGGACACACCTACTCATTCAAGGGTTTTCTTTATTTTTTACAATTTTCTACATTGTAGAATAATAGTGAAGATATCAAAACTATGAAATGACACATATGGAATCATGTAGTAACCCAAATATATTTTAGATTCTTCAAAGTAGCCACCCTTTGTCTCGATGACAGCTTTGCACACTCTTGGCATTCTCTCAACCAGCTTCATGAGGTATTTACCTGGAATGCTTTTCCTACAGTCTTGAAGGAGTTCCCACATATGCAGAGCACTTTTTGGCTGTTTTTTCTTCACTCTGCGGTCCAACCCACCCCAAACCATCACAATTGGGTTGAGGTTGGGTGACTGTGGAGGCCAGGTCATCTGATGTAGCACTCCATCACTCTCCTTCTTGGTCAAATGGCCCTTACACAGTCTGGAGATCTGTTTTGGGTAATTGTCCTGTTGCAAAACAAATTATAATTCCACTAAGCGCAAACCAAATGGGATGGTGCATTGCTGTAGAATGCTGTGGTAGCCATTCTGGTTAAGTGTGCCTTAAATTCTAAATTTGAAAAAATTCAATCGCTAAGACCCATTTCTCAATACTTTTTCAAAACTCTTCACACAGTTCTCCTAACCAACTTTCAGCCTGGCATAGCAGTTAATTTCACATCCAAAATGCACTAAAACTACCAAAATACTTCATACATGTCTCAAATCAACTCATTCTTCCACACTACCAAAGGTTGTCACCCAACAAGCACACTTTGTCACTCATAAAACAATGACCTAAAAAGCTCTAACACTAAAAAACAATATTTTTTTTGTTAAATTTCTTTGCTGTTTAGAATTCACTGCAGTATATGTTACGTGAAAAAATAAGACATGATGCAACATGCTTCAATATGTTTTGTCATTTTCTTATGTCAGACTGTTGGTAACAATGATTCGGAAGACAGGCACAGGAATGCGTAATAGTTTTTTTTTTAAATGATACCACAAATGACGGTGTGCCGTGTAAAGGCACGAAGAACAAACAAACACTTACACAAAACACAGGTTTGAAACCCAAACAAAAGAGTGAGGAGTACCTCAAATAAATTCACATGCTCACAATGATTAACACACGGGACGAGACCCATAGTCGTCTGCGCAATACACAAGGGCACGAAACTCCAAAACACACAGTACAGGTACTCGCGCGCACCAAGGGACATTGTAACAATAATCGACAGCACCAAGGTAAACAAAGGGCACATATATACAAATACAATCAGTGGGAATAGGGGCCAGGTGTGCGCAATGAAAGTTCCAAAGGGATCCGTGACAGTTCTGTATATTATAGTCATCTTACCTGGACATATTGGTTCCTGAGTTGCTTGGCTCCTGGGTTTGGAGGATTTGCTCAATTTACTTCTGTAATGTGCAGTTCAGAAACATGCCCTTGCAGAATGCACATCTTACCTGTTGTTTTGCCGGAAATTTCTCACAATAGATGCCACTGTTGAGCGTTGCAGATTTGGCTGCACTCTCAGACCAGCCTCTCTCATTAATAGACCATGATTTATTACATGATCAATTATAGTATCCCTAATCTCATCTGAGACTACAGCTCTCTATCTTCCTCTCAGCCGTCTTCCACCACGCATACATACTCCTCTCCCTCTCCCAGCCACTCTTCTTCCTCTGTCAGCCACTTCTCTATCTCTGGCTGGGTTCATGTTTACATTACAGTACAGCATTACTCCTAAGAGGTCCCCTTTGTATAGGTAATGCAATTGGGTAGGTGTTAGGCTACAATTGTTTTGATAGTAAGTTTCTAATTAGCTAAAGTTGTCCAACCTTTGGGTTGCTAGATTTTTGCGTTATAAGACCACCCATCCACCCCAACCAACTGCCATACTAAGTAACCATTTGTCTTATGTAACCATACCAAACATAACATATCATATCATTAGAGTAATGGATTTACATTTACTATGTCACATCTAGTCTATGAGACCAGGCTGGCCTCGGTAACGCCACCTACTCTGAGGCTATGAGGTCAGTGAACTCATGTTGAGTCTAAATCATACTTCTGCACTTTTGTAGTCACTTTAACTCTCTGCTGACTCACAAATTCAGGACTATATCTAAATAACAATGTAGACTTTACAAATTAAATCAGCCCAAAGTCAGCCTTGCCTGACAAAACATGCATCAGGTCAAGCGTTTTGGCTAGACAAATATATATATATATATATATATATATATATATATATATATATATATATATATATATATATCAATTATCAGTATCGTTACTGGCATATCTGTATGTAAATGTACTAAATTATCCGAATGATGATGAGCAGGCTGCAGACTTTACACATTTAAATCAGCCCAAGGTCAGCCTTACCTGCTGTCATGACTGTCCTGTAAGGATCTGAGTGGGTCAGATCAGGTTTGCAATGAATAACTCAACCAGACCCCCTTTCACCCACAGAGAGGGGAAGGAGAGAACTGGGCCAGGTTGACAGCTCATGCCCAGTTGTAAAATTAAAGGAGAAGAAGACTCTCTCTCCATTAACAGACTTTTTCCTGACGAAACTCTAACAGTTTTTGAACGAATACTGGAAGAACTTTTCTAAGATATGAAAAGGTTATAAAGGAAATAATGTAACTTGGAAAGCATATCCCCTTTATCTGTCTAATCTCCATCCTCTACATTGTATATTGGTAATGAAAAATTATGTTAAATAGGAATGTGATTTTAGGAGCCATAAGAGAATCTATCTCCTATAAACTCTGCATAGTAAGTAGCCATGCCCCAAGTGTGGTCAGAGAGCGTGTCAGACTGACGGAACCGTCCCCTTCAGCCAGAGTGCATAAAATGACTGGTATGGAAATTAACATTAGACCAGAAAGGCGTTTAAAATGGTTGGCACTTTGAACCTCAACACGAGGTGAAGAAAATAAACCCACCTCCCAGACCAGAGAGGCGTGTAGAGTTGCAGCTCGTGTCCAGAGGGGTTTGAACCTTGAATATCAACATGAGGAAGCAGCGAAAAGCTTACCTTCAGACAATCACTGGTATGGCTGATTATCAAGAAAAGCAAATTTATTAAGTGGGACCATCCTACTACTCTTCTCAAATCACAGTATTCTACTACTCTCATCACCAATAGGAACCGTCGACACGGCTGGCTGGCTATTTTCGAAGGAGCATCTTCCTGAGTGAACAACAGTAGCAGGCGGGAAAGTGGAGACCCATTTCGGACAATCAGAGCCACACAAGCGTGCCGCTGAAAGGTCAACAACCTTCCTAAGTAGGGCTGGTTCCAACAGCGATAAATGGTAAACGCAGTCACACGTAAATACATTCATGATTTCTTACTTTGTGTGCAAAGTATATGATTATTGTGAGAATAGTTTCTAAAATGTATCAACAATAAGTCTCTTTCTTTTTCTCTCTCTCTCTCCCTCTCCATGTCACTGTGTAAAAAGCCACCATATTGTGTCAGTCTGCTAGGAACCTTTTTCTCATGTATTAAGTGTGTATGTTTATTCTGTGTTATTATTTAGTTAGCTAGAAAATAAATAATTAAACCAATTTGTGTAGCACTGAGTCATAAGTAAGGCTGGGGTTTTTGCAGATCCAAGAAGGTTACGACTGTTCAGAATGATGATACGATAAGAGGTCATGATTTAATACGTTGACTGTTGGATGTGATAGGTAAAGACCTTTAGAGTTTAATTCGGGAGATGGTAACGCTTTAAACAACCACTCTAGAGGTGCCCCAAATTCCTAATGAGTTAATTGTTGCATGATTAATTTAATCAGGTAACAATTAAACATAGTTATTTGATTCGATAAAGAACAGTCATCAGATTAATGAAAGTAAAGCCACAACACTGCCAAAACATGCATTAGGTCAAGCATTTTGTTTCCAACAACTAAAATATTATTTTTTGAAGCTGTATCATAGTAAGATCATGCTGCTGGTTAGTATCACCCCAATTATGCCTGTAGTCTATCAATGGTTATCACGGAGGTTAACAGCACTTTTCTTCAACCAACCCTAGTCGCAATTCATCAAAAGGTTTGTATCTTGGACTTAGGTTTTTGGATTGAAAGTAGCAGGGATGTGGGTTTTGGTTTTTGTGATTGTGTGACATAGTGTTGCCTCATAAAATAGCTATGTGCTCACCAGGAAAAGGTAGATTCTAGTGAGTTGGCAGGACCCTGGTTTTATGGACACACAATCAATTGTTTTGCCTGTACACTGCAATATTTGTTTCTTATAGTGTCCAGGCGTCCCCTTTTAAGCTGTTTGACCACAGTAAATGTCCAGCAACACTTTCTATGATCTAGCTTTTTCTTCAAACTCACCTGATTTGTATTCTAGGGACTCTCATAAGTAGACTGGACCCGGATTCTATGGACACACTATCAATAATTTTGCCTGTACAGTGCTATATTTGTACCGTATAGTGTCCAGGTGTTCCATTTTAAGATGTTTGACCACAGTAAAAGTCCTGTAACACGTGCTATGTCCTTGCTTTTTGTTCAAACTAGACCCTGGTTTTATGGACACACAATCAATCCTTTTCCCTCTACAGTCCAGTTTGTTAGTGCAATAGAACGAAAATACAGAAAAACTTCTTTTTAAACATTACATTTCAAAATATAATCCTTGAACGATAGCACCAATAAATTAACAAGAATCATACAATCAAAATAATTCTATATATTTTTTAATTGTTTTTGAATATACTTTTTACCAGTAGGCCATTATTGTTATTTACTATACTTAAGCTCCAACTATTTTTCAATGTGCTTCACCTTATAATATTATTTATCTTATATATAGTAATTATCTTTAGTTTAGATTTTCTCCCATGTAATTATATATTTTGTACATAATTTTTACATTACGCACTATGCAAAGCTGCAATTTTGCGGGGGAATTGTATCATCCACACAGCGTTTTACCATGGATGGACCTTTATTTTGAAGGCAAAATACGAAAACCGGAACTCTTAATGCTGCTGCTCGGACTATAATGTTGCTTTTCAAAAATAGATATATATTATTGTAACATTTCAAATTACAATACAACAAAAAAACATAAGACATCACTGCACGTATATTTTCTCTGAAAAACATAAAATAATATTAAAAGTAGAAAAATGTAATAACAAGAACTGAGTTTCATAAATTAAAGTAAAAGAAATACAATAAAGTACAGGGGTTACAGTAGTACAAACCTATGATAGAGTTGTAAGAATATATTAGTCAATAGAAGGGGGGGAAAAAAATTATATATATATATATATATATATATATATATATATATATATATTAATTATTGACTAATTCCAGATATTTTATTAAATATTATAATAAGTAAAAATATATTTTAAATATGTGTTTTTGTGTATATAAAATGTACCATGAAATTAACGACTAATTCAATAGTTTTGTTTTCATTTGATTTGAAAATGTTGCTGCCTTGACATTTGGAATTTCCTGGTGTTAAACTGCAGTTTAGTCTTTACTAGTCGAGTAACTACAGTCATAAACCTCTCCTATTTCTACAATGTATTTTTAAACCTAACCTTAAACTTAACCACACTGCTAACCGTATGCCTAACCCTAACCTAAATTAAGATCAAAAATCTATTTTTTTCTCATAAAATTTGGATAATTTTGACCTTGTGTTTGTGGTAACTAGCGCACACCGCACAGTTGGTGCATTACCGTTTCCTGCCGTTCTGGTGCGGGAAAGGCCGTACGATTTTCCATTTGGCCAGAAGATGGCACTAAAGCCTTTCAAGAAATGTTAACAAAATGTTACAATCTCACCCGAAACTAAAAATGAAATAAAAATAGCTGATGGTGATGTGAATGTGTTATCAAAAACTCTGTTATAGCCCCATATAATACAATACAATGCAAAACCCTTTGAAAACCAGTGAAAAGCACATCAACTATTCACAGGGGAAGATACACATGATGAATAGGAGAATGAAGAGGAATACTACATGAATACAAGAAAGGGAGCAGGTATGCAGATCTACTTCAGTTCCTCAGATTGAGTTGGCAGCTGCTTCAGTCTTCAGTTAGAGCATCCACAACAACAAGCTGACACACAGGGAACACTTGGGTAAACGTGTAAACTTATATTTAATTTCCATCCATACTTCACGTGGAATAAGAAACCTGAACATACAGTACATATCACACTATGTGTTTATGCTGCAAGGTTCTTTGCAGTGGGAGCCAATCCAAGAAGATGGTTACTAGACCAATCTGAGAAGAGAACAGGGTTACAGAGACTCGGTGTCAAGATGGGGGTTGTCAGGCTCAGGCCAAGGATGGTTATTTATAGCCCTTTACAGTGAGTGGAGGCAAGGGGTGCACTTAAGACAACACACACACACTCCCTTCCTATAAGGTCATCAATGTGTATAAGATGCTACTCATTTGACAAACCCCACCTCTCCAATTCCCCCCCTCCCCTTCCGTGATTCATACCTCCTATTTCTAACACACACACATGAATACAGACACACACACAGGTTTTTTTCAACTGGCCACCATCCATCAACACAGAGGAGACTGGATGATCTGGAGCAGCGGCTATACGGTACACTCCTCTCTCTTAGATACAAAAGGAGAGGAAAATGGGTAGAACTTTATTTTACAGTTCAGAAATGATCAGATATTTATTTAGAAATGAAATGGTTAAATGGTAATAACCTAACAATTACCTATGAGTCTGACTGACTTCTTAATAGAGAATCTCAGTTGAAAGGGTTTAGGCTGGGCCCGGGAAACCAGACCAAAAAGTGCTACTGTGCTAAGGTTTAAAAATGGTAAAATAAGCAAGTATGCATAAAAATAAATATCCAGAAAAAACAGCCTGATCTGATAGACGAAACATAGTAAATGTAAATCCAGGACACTAAAATTAGTATAATACTCTATGTTAGTATGTTTACATAAGACAGATGGTTGGTACTAGGGGGCAGTATTTTCATTAAAAAAAATAAAAAAACGTTCCCGTTTTAAACGGGATATTTTGTCAGGACAAGATGCTAGAATATGCATATAATTGACATCTTTGGATAGAAAACACTCTAACGTTTCCAAAACTGTAAAGATATTGTCTGTGAGTATAACAGAACTGATGTTGCAGGCAAAAGCCTGAGAAAAATCCAATCCGGAAGTGCACCAGATTTTGAAAGCGCTGCGTTCCAATGAGTCCCTATTCAGCTGTGAATGTGCCATCAACTAGTTTACGCTTTCTACGTATTCCCCAAGGTGTCTACAGCATTGTGACATAGTTTTACGCATTCTTCATTTCTGTTGAAGAATAGCCGTAGGCGGCCACATTGCGTGAGTGGTTACATGGTGGCTCCGAGAGAGATTCTCGTGTAAAATACAGAGGTAGCCATTACTCCAATCGGTCCTACTGTAAAACTATTTGTCCCAACTATCGAATGGATATTAGAAAAACACCTTGAGGATTGATTATAAACAACGTTTTCCATGTTTCTGTCGATATTATGGAGCTAATTTGGAATAGTTGTAGTGACCGCAATTTCCGGGCGATTTCTCAGCCAAATGTGAAGAACAAAAGAAGCTATTTCACCTACAAAAATAATATTTTGGGAAAAAATGATCTTTGGCTATCTACCTGGGAGTCTCATGAGTGAAAACATCCAAAGTTCATCAACTGTAAACGATTTAATTTGATTGCTTTTCTGATTTCCGTGACAATGTTGCCTGCTGCTAGCAAGGCATAATGCTATGCTAGGCTATCGATAAACTTACACAAATGCTTGTCTAGCTTTGGCTGTAAAGCATATTTCGAAACTCTGAGATGACAGGGTGATTAACAAAAGGCTAAGCTGTGTATCAATATATTTCATTTGTAATTTTCATGAATAGGAATATTTTCTAGGGATATTTATGTCCGTTGCGTTATGCTAATTCGCTTCAGGCGATGATTACGCCCCCGCATGCTGGTTTGGGAGTCACAAAAGGCTATTAGGAAAAAAGTAAAGTAGGATGGTTAGTTGGGATGGTTGGTGGGCATATAGCGTGAACGTCTAGCAACCCAATTGTTGCAATTTCACATCACAGACAACTTTAGCATTTAATTAATTAGCAACTTTTCAATTACTTGGTACTTTTAGCTACTTTGCAACTACTTAGCATGTTAGCTAACCCTTCCCCAACCTTAACCCTTTTAGCCAATCCTTCCCCTAACCCTAACATTAACTCTTTAACCGAACTTCTAAACTTAACCCTAACCCCTAGCCTACCTAATGTTAGCCAGCTAGCTAACGTTAGCCACTAGCCACCTAGCTAGAATTCATTACATATCATACAGTTTGAAAATTTGTAACATACTATACATTGCAAATTCATAAAATATAATACAAATTGTAATTTGTAAACATATCATCCACAAATTAATACATACCATACGACCCATAACATATCATACTAAATGCAGTGTTTCGGATTTATGTACAGAATAGTACGAAATGCTCTGAGACCAGGTTGAGAAAAAAAATGAAGTTCTGTAATTTTTTACTTCAATTCATCATTTGACCTCTCAATTTCAAATTGCTGAAGCATAAAGGCAATAAGGCTAAAGGATGATGCATCCGCCGCCAACTTTGGCTGGGTCATTCACTGGGGCAGGAACGGAAGGAGTGGTCTGGCTAGGTCCTGTTGTAGGTTCAACTTCTAGCTTGGCTGACTCAGCTGGTTCAGCCTCTCCTTTAGCTGGTTCTATTTTACTGTCCTGTCCTGTCAATACCGGGTCAGCCTCTGGCATGGGGCTGTCACTCTCCTCAGCCTGAGGTGGTTCTGTGTTTCCTTCAGCCAATTCAGTCTTTTTATCCTCTGCTTTTACTGGTTCAGTAGCTATACTTGAGAGCAGCGTAATCTGGGATTGGTAAAATGAGGATGAGCCGTCAACTGGTGTTGTCATATCTTTCTCCTCCTCCCTCTGTCCTGTCTCTCCATCCCCCTCTCCTTCATCAGCAGTCTCAGCTGGTGAAGCCTTCTCTTTCTCCTCCTCCCTCTCTTCCTTCCCTCTATCTCCTCCTCCCTCTAGGATCTCAACTGGGGTCTGGGCTCGAGCCAGTGGCGCTAGTTTCAGAGAGCTCTTGTGAGGTGCAGCTGGCTTCCTTCTAGGGGGGGCTACTGGCTTTGGAGCTTCCTGATTTGTGCCACTGTCACTCACAGGTGGGAGTTTTTGTAGTTCCACTGTGGGAGCATCATGTTTGTATGAGAGGTCTTTGTCTGTGGGGGGCTCAGTGACACTCCCCCCACCAGCCCTCTCAGAGAAAGACTCTGGGTCAGAAAGTGGTGGATCATTTAAATCTGTGACAACGCCCTGACTCTTGTTCTCCTCTCTGGTTTTCCCTTCTTTAACCACTTGAAGCTGAGGTGCTTCCTGTACCGTCTTTAAAACATTGTCTGCCTTAACATGTTTGTCCTCCTTCACAGGTTCTGCATAGTTATTTTCTTTATCCAGTGATGGGATGTAGCGATCATCAGATGGAGAGGAACTGGCGTTCGTCCGGAAAAAATCTGTCATGTCATGCTCAGACTCCTGGATCTCCCCTTCTATCCCTCTATCATCAGGGTGGGAGAGAAAGCTGTCCAGCATGTACAGTTCCTGTGCCCAAGTTCTGAAGCCTTCCTCTACTGCCGGTTCCCCTTCCAGCTCCACCATGGGAGTCTCGTCCTTTAGGACAAACTTCTCCAGGTACCCCCTGGCCTCCCGGTCTGAGTGTCTGCTGTGGAAGGACCTTTCGGAGGTCATACTCTCAGTGTCTTCCTCCTTCACTCCTTCCCTGCTGCCCACCGCCTCTTCATACAGGTCTGTGTAAAGGAAGGCCATGGCCGTAGGCTCTTCTAGCAGAGTGGGGTTGATGATTTTGGGGGGTCCCGAGGGGAGGAAGATGGGGGTGAGGACGGTTTCCTCGCTGCCGAAGAGGGCCGATCCACTCTCCTTCAGGGGGGACTTGGGTGACTTGTCTACTGCGCCCTCCTCTACTTCCAGATAGTTCTTAGAAGGCATATTGTCCATACCGCCATAGAACACCTCGTCTAGATGGTCACTGGAGATTTCTTCTCCGCTAACGCCTGTGTTGGAACCTCCAAGGGCTTCGGTCAAAGGTGCGGCATCTTGGAGCTGTTCCGGCTCCTCACTCACCTGCTGGGTTTCCTCTCCACAGTCTGCTTCCTCCTCCTTCTGTCCTTCTTCAATCATGGTGGGGCCTCCTGGAGCAGGCTCATCCATCTGAGTAAATGTCTCAAAGTAGTCCATGTCACTGGTGGCTCCTCGTCTGGGCTGCTTTGCCACCGGAGCCCCAGGAGGGTCAGTCTGATCAGGCCTGGTGAGATGGGAGGAGTCAGTGTGTTCCACTGTTTGATCTCCACCCCCCACTGATGGTGCGGTGTTCTCCTCAAACACCTGAATGAATGGATCAGTGAATGAATAAACAAACAAGTGAATGAGCAAATAAATGAATGAATGACTGAATGGATGGATGGATACACAGAGTAAGTCTATAGATCTAATTAAATTGTGTTTGTCACCTCTTCTATGATTTCGTTACTGGGTTTGGTGAAGGTGGATTCCTCTAGGTAAGACAGGTTGTCCACCATGACTTGGCTCTCCTCCTCGTCTATGCTCACCAGCCTGGGAGGAACCATGATGTTCAGGATCTCTGAGCCTTCTGACACCAGGCGGAACAAACTCTGCTTCTTCTCCTCTTTGGGATCTGTCGTTTCCTCCTCCTCCCCATCTCCCTCTGCCCTCACATTGGGCAGGGAGACCTCCACTAGCTCTGGCTTCTCAACCAACTCACCTGAGGAAGGAAACATATGCAAAAATGTGTCTCAATAGATTACAGTTTGAGCATATCAGAGTTTGAGGCATTACCTAATTTCTTTCAGTGACCTCACCTAAGTCATCACCTGTGGGCAGAGGAGTCTGTCCCCGTCTGTCAGCCCGGCTCCTGCGTCCTCCTCCACAACTTATTTTCATCCTTGGCCTCCTCACCATCATTGCCTCATCCATGACAAAGGTTATTTTACCTGCTGTTCCAGATCCTAATCCAGGTGAAACAGACCTTCCATTAATGGGAAAGCAGAATTCCGAGGCGATGGTAGGGGTGGGTTCGGCTTCGGAACCCCAAGGGGTGGAGCAGCGGCTGGAGCTGGTCTCCCATTGGATGCCGCTGTCCTCGCCCTGCACGGTAACCATGGAGAAGGAGGGGTCCATCATTAAGCACTGCATCTTGGGACGCACTGCCTCATCCTGAACCGCCAACCGCAAACTGGAAGAGATGGGATAATACAGATAACATGGTGAGGTACTGGGGCAAATGTACATTTTCACATTTTGAGGCACATCAAGAAATTATAATAAACAATGACTTGAAATAAAAGCCTTATGTATGTGACGATCCCTCTACGTCTGTCTGTCTGTCTGTCTGTCTGTCTGTCTGTCTGTCTGTCTGTCTCACTAGGAATGTGAACAAGACATGATTACTATGGATGGAACTCTGATTTATCTCGACAAAGTGGAATGCTCAGAGACAGAAATCATTTTCAATCATGTATCAAATAATTTAATTATCTCCTTAACTATTCATCCACACTAATGTGATCTCGACGAAGGAGGGGCTAAGGTTTTTTGCGAATGTACACTGCCGGTCAAAAGTTTTAGAACACCTACTCATTCAAGAGTGTGCAAAGCTGTCATCAGGGCAAAGGGTGACTATTTGAAGAATCTAAAATCTCAAATATATTTAGATTTGTTTAACACTTTTTTGGTTACTACATGATTCCATATGTGTTATTTCATAGTTTTGATGTCTTCACTATTATTCTACAATGTAGAAAATAGTAGAAATAAAGAAGAACCCTTGAATGAGTAGGTGTTCTAAAACTGACCGCCAGTGTACTTTGGAAAAAGACTCAGATTTCACTTCTAGTAGGCTGTTCAGAATGTCAGAAATGATGTAGGATATATTCTGCTACCTGTTGCGGAGATCCTCAACCTCGTCATTGATTTGGCAGACTCCCTCTGTGATGTCCACATCATCCTCTAGCATTGTCAGAGTATCTGGATCTATCCTGACACATTCCACCGTTTCCATTGTATCCATTGTAGCAGGTTCTTCTCATCTATTTTCAATGGCTTCTTATCGGCACTCCGCAGAGCAACGTTGATGACATTCCAAGTTGGAGAACTTGCTCAGAGATTTTGTGCACAGCGTAATCTTGAAATAGAAAGAACGGCATCCAGGGTTTCAAAATGTGTCATCCCTTGACAGTTGACACTAATGTTGAAGTACAGGACCAATAACTATAGCTGTAAAACTATTTTTCGTGGGGGAAAAGTGTATCCTGACCCAGGGTGTGTAGGCTACCTATAGACGTCATATTCAGTTGCAGCAGTATCAGCAGAAAAGACGCCCACTTCTTTTAAAATATTTTTTTTGCCAGGTCTAAAAATAATACTTGTCACCAGCCTGTATCCATTGGCACGGTGCTGTCTGCCAGTCTGACACAACAAGGGTAGATAAGAAGGATTGAAATTGACACATGCAGAATGTCATTTAGCGGTGCATAATTAACAAGGGAGTATCATGCTTATCATAATCAATTTTCTCAAAGTCCAGCACCATGGACAGCACCAGTGGTCAGAGCCTCTCTCTCTCTCTCTTTCTCTTCTAAGTGTGCAAGAGTAGAGTGAGCCTGTAGTCATGCAAGCCAATCAAATTCAATACATTTATTTCACATTAAAATTAGGATCATATTTCTGCCTACAGGGTCTCTCTCAGGTCTTGGTGAGACTTGAATGTCAAAGTGTCATCTGCTAATGCCCTTCCATTCGCAATGTGAAACAGATACTGGACAGGGAATATGAGACTCAAGGAGAGGGGTGGGGGTTGCTGTTGGAGCACATGACAGGGGTTCTTTCTCAGATTTAGTCTCCTACTACAACCGTTAACATTGTACAAACATATATAGGAAAAGATTACTGTCCTAAAATCCAAACTGTGAAGGCAGGTATCCTAGTGGTTAGAGTGTTGGGTCATTAACTTAAAGGTTGCTGGATCAAATCCCAGAGCTGACAAGGTAAAAATCTGTGGTTCATTTCAGTTGAATGCATTCAGTTGTAAAAATGACTAGGTATCCCCCTCCCCAATGCAGATGTTTTTATATCAAATCATTTGGATAACAATTAACTACTTTATATTTTTAATATTAGCTTTTAAAATAATTGTACTATGACTGTCTGAGAGTGGTTGGGAGTTGGGAGGAGAAAACTTAAATCTTGCTGTTATTGGCAGAGTTTTGGAACTAGCTTTGTTATTGGTCTATTAACCAATTTACCGCCTGGTGATATCATCAGGGAAGCCAAAACTCCCGCTCATGCAAACAGGCTGATTAGAAGTTCCTGAATTTTAACTGCACTGGGCCTTTAACAATTAGGGGAGGAAACACAAAACTGAACTTAGATCAGTGTCTACGGGTAACTTCATCCTACCCTTTTAAGACCCCTGTGGGTTATGGTTGTAATATTCTCAGTCACCTAGGAGCCTCCAGTTTAGGGAATGTGGGGAAAGGGAGTGTGAAGTATTATGTGAGGGTTTCACCAACTGGGGTAAGGGTTACGGAACACATCAGGCAGGCGTGGTGGTGTTGGAGGCTAAAAACAGACAGGCACTTTTGGCCTGTCCTACAGCGTTCTCAGTTTTGACTCTTCTGAGAGGAAACAGGAGAGGAGAGGAGGTATCTATCTAGTCAGAAGAACCCTATAATGCTATGTCAACATGTTTTGGAACAGTGGAATAATCAAGGGGGGAGGAAGGATAGGAAAGGAAAGGAGGGGAGGAGAGGAGTAGGAGAAGATAAGGAGAGAAGGGTTGGGATTCTGTGACTCCACTGTGCTGACGGTAGTGATGTCCCTGCCATCCAAACCTTGGCTGTGTGCTAATTCTACACTTAATGAGTGTACAAAAAAAATGCCCTTTCCAGGACATAGACTGATCAGGTGAAAGCTATGATCCCTTATTGATGTAACTTGTAAAATCCTGTGGATCGCTTTCAACACCTTATATAGTCCATGTCCTGGTGGAGTGGGCAGGGCAACTCAATATTAGGAAGATCAGTGTATATCAATGTTCGCTGCTCCCTCTCTTGTCAGGTGGCCAATCAGATGTGAGGGACAGGGCATGAGGATCTTATGTTTCAGTGAAATACCACCAACCAATATCTGTAATTTATGTGAAGCCATGAACAGCCCAGGAAAATGTAATAACAGTATTTGATAATTAGCATTAACACTGAAAGATTCAACCATTTAAGATTTCAGTTATTGACCTGAGTTGTGTTTTTGACACTATGTTAGTCACGCCATGGCCATGCTATCCTCAAAGCTCAAGTCAACACTCCACCTGTATTATATTGGATGTATTATATAATGTATTATTTAAGATCCATAGTGCATTCAGAAAGTATTCAGACCCCTTCCCTTTTTCCACATTTTGTTATGTTACAGCCTTATTCAAATATTGATTAAATTATTTTTTCCCTCATCAATCTACACACAAATACCCCATAATGACAAATCAAAAAGAGGTTTTTAGAAATGTTTGCTAATTTATAAAAAACAGAAATGCCTTATTTACATAAGTATTCAGACCCTTTGCTATGAGACTCGAAGTTTAGCTCAGGTGCATCCTGTTTCGATTGATCATCCTTGAGATGTTTCTACAACTTGATTGGAGTCCACCTGTGGTAAATGCAATTGATTGGACATGATTTCGAATGGCACACACCTGTCTATATGAATTCCCACAGTTGAGAGTGCATGTCAGAGCAAAAACCAAGCCATGAGGTTGAAGGAATTGTCCGTAGAGCTCCGAGACAGGATTTTGTCGAGGCACAGATCTAGGGAAGGGTACCAAAACATCTCTGCACCATTGAAGGTCCCCAATAACACCGTGGCCTCCATCATTCTTAAATGGAAGAAGTTTGGAACCTCGCCATCTGGCCAAACTGAGCAATCTTTGGAGAATAGCCTTGGTCAGGAGGTGGCCAAGAACCCGATGGTCACTCTGACAGAGCTCCAGAGTTCCTCTGTGGAGATGGGAGAACCTTCCAGAAGGACAACCATCTCTGCAGCACTCCAAAAATCAGGCCTTTATGGTAGAGTGGCCAGACAGAAGCCACTCGTCAGTAAAGGGCACATGACAGCCCACTTGGAGTTTGCCAAAGGGCACCTAAAGGACTCTCAAACCATGGCAGCATCATGCTGTGGGGATGTATTTCAGCGGCAGGAACTGAGAGACTAGTCAGGATCGAGGGAAAGATGAACGGAGCAAAGTACAGAGAGATCCTTCCAACAGGACAACGACCCTAAGAGCACAGCCAAGACAACGCAGGGCTGGCTTCAGGACAAGTCTCTGAATGTCCTTGAGTAGCCCAGCCAGAGCCCAGACTTGAACCCGATCGAACATCTCTGGAGAGATCTGAAAATAGCTCTGCAGCGACGCTCCCCATCCATCCTGACAGAGCTTGAGAGCATTTGCAGAGAAGAATGGGAAAAACTCAGTTCCCTCCTGTACTCCCTATTCACCCAGGACTGCGTGGCCAGGCCCGACTCCATCATCATCATTAAGTTTGCAGATGACACAACAAATCATTAAAATCCAGACAGAAAATATTTACACAAAAAGCAATCTAATATCACACATTCAAACTCTCAGTCGTTTAGTAAGTTCACCATTCTGCGATTCTCGCTGTTAATAACAGTCTGATCACCGACAACGACGAGACAACCTATAGGGAGAAGGTCAGAGACCTGGCCGGGTGGTGCCAGAATAACAACCTATCCCTCAACGTAATCAAAACAAAGGAGATGATTGTGGACGGCAGGAAAAAGAGGACGGCGCTGTAGTGGAGCAGGTGAGAGCTTCAAGTTCCTTGGTGTCCACATCACCAACAAACTAGAATGGTCCAAACACACCAAGACAGTCGTGAAGAGGGCACGACAAAGCCTATTCCCCATCAGGAAACTAAAAAGATTTGACCTGGGTCCTCAGATCCTCAAAAGGTTCTACAGCTGCAACATCGAGAGCATCCTGACTGGTTGCATCACTGCCTGGTATGGCAACTGCTCAGCCTCCGACCGCAAGGCACTACAGAGGGTAGTGCGTACAGGCCAGTACATCACTGGGGCTAAGCTGCGTGCCATCCAGGACCTCTACACCAGGCGGTGTCAGAAAAAGGCCCTAAAAATTGTCAAAGACCCCAGCCTCCCCAGTCATAGATTGTTCTCTCTACTACCGCATGGCAAGCGGTACCGGAGTGCCAAGTCTAGGACATAAAGGCGTCTCAACAGTTTTTACCCCCAAGCCATAAGACTCCTGAACAGGTAACCAAATGGCTACCCGTACTATTTGTATTGTGTCCCGCCCCAACCCCTCTTTTACGCTGCTGCTACTCTCTGTTTATCATCTATGCATAGTCACTTTAACTATACCTGCATGTACTGTACATATTACCTCAATTAGCCCAAATAACCGGTGCCCAAGCACATTGGCTACCCGGACTATCTGCATTGTGTCCCGCCACCCCCCACCTGCTACTCTCTGTTTATCATTTATGCATAGTCACTTTAACTATACCTACATGTACATATTGTGTCACGACTTCTGCCGAAGTCGGTTCCTCTCATTGTTCGGGCAGTGTTCGACGGACGACGTCACCGGTCTTCTAGCCATCGCCAATCCATTTTTCATTTTCCATTTGTTTTGTCTTGTTTTCCCACACACCTGGTTTTCATTCCCTCATTACGTGTTGTGTATTTAACCCTCTGTTCCCCCCATGTCTTTGTGTGGTATTTTTTGTTGTAAGTGCTTGTGCACATGTTGACTGGTGCGCATCGGGTTTTGTACCCAAGTTGTTATTTTCTTGATGCCGTTGGTTTTGGAATTAAACTGCTCCGGCTATTACCTAGTTCTGCTCTGCTGCGTCTGACTTCCCTGCCACCAGTTACGCACCCCTTACATATTGCCTCAATTAGCCCGACTAACCGGTGCCTGTATATAGCCTTGCTACTGTTATAGCCCTGCTACTGTATATAGCCTCCCTAATGTTATTTCCACTCTCTTTTTACTGTTGTTCAGGCTGTAACGTAACAAAATGTGGGAAAAGTCAAGGAGTCTGAATACTTTCCGAATGCACTGTATGAATGCACAATCTCAACTCTGGTCCTGGAAGCCAGTTCCACTTCATTTTTTTCATTGTTCCCCTCTATCAGGGACTGATTTGGGCTCTCGAGTGGCGCAGCAATGTAAGGCACTGCATCTCAGTGCTAGGGTCATCACTACAGACCCTGGATCGATTCCAGGCTGTATCACATTGGGAGTCCCATAGGGCGGCGCACAATTGGCCCAGCACTGTGTCCAGGTTAGGGTTTGGCCTGGGTAGGCCGTCATTGTAAATAAGAATTTGTTCTTAACTGACTTGCCTAGTTAAATAAAGGTTAAATAAAAATGTAACACCAGGTGGGTGCAATTACTGTAATTATCAGGTAGAACAAAAAACAGCAGGCTCCGGACTTCATAGGATAAGAGTTGAATACCTTTGAAGTAGATAGTATCTGAAAACACTGATAACATATCTGATACTGCAGTGTGCATGTAAAAAGAATCTGCTTTGATGCCAAAGAGAGAATGGCAATCTCCTCCTTGCAAAATAGTATACATTGTATCCCCCTCATCATTGAGTTTATAACATGTCTATCTCAAGCATAGAACAATCCATTAACATATGGGCCCTGATCAAAACTAAAGGCCAATATGTCTCTGTTGTCTTGTTTAAAAGAAAACTAGTTTATTTTGATAACAGTAGACACCATTAACGGCCACATTTGGCACTGTCATCCAATGTCCACAAGGTGGCCACCATCAGTTGCACAATAATGCAACTTGAACAAATCAATGTGTACACTACATCCATTATCATTGTGTGTATGCTTTTCATTTCTAGAAGGTAAATAAATGTTTCCCATTAGAAAAAAACACAGTAGTAGAGTAGTAATAGTGTAGTAATATAGCAGCTATCCATAAAGTGGTCCTCTGGGTGAATCATAAATATAAAGTTCTAATTATATGAAATACTATACTGAACAAAAATATAAATGCAACATGCAATTTCAAGTATTTTACTGAGTTACATATGAGGAAATCAGTCAATAGAAATAAATGCATTAGGCCCTAATCTATGGATTTCACATGACTGAGCCCCCTCCACAGCCAAGGGTGGCCTGGGAGTTTACTTTTATTTTTAACAAATTCTTATTTACAATGAATGCCTACCCCAGCCTCACCTGGACTACGCTGGGCCAATTGTGCGCCGCCCTATGGGACTCCCAATCACATCCGGATGTGATGCAGCCTGGATTCAAACCAGGAACTACAGTGACGCCTTGTGCACTGAGATGCAGTGCCTTACACTGCTGCGCCACACAGCATTCGCTCACCAACTGGGGAGCCAGGCCCACCTACTGGGGAGCCAGGCCCACCTACTGGGGATCCAGGCCCACCTACTGGGGATCCAGGCCCACCTACTAGGGAGCCAGGCCCACCTACTGGGGATCCAGGCCCACCTACTGGGGATCCAGGCCCACCTACTGGGGATCCAGGCCCACCTACTAGGGAGCCAGGCCCACCTACTGGGGATCCAGGCCCACCTACTGGGGAGCCAGGCCCACCTACTGGGGATCCAGGCCCACCTACTAGGGAGCCAGGCCCACCTACTGGGGAGCCAGGCCCACCTACTGGGGATCCAGGCCCACCTACTGGGGAGCCAGGCCCACCTACTGGGGATCCAGGCCCACCTACTGGGGAGCCAGGCCCACCTACTGGGGAGCCAGGCCCAACCAATCAGAATGAGTTTTTCCTCACTAAAGGGCTTCATTATAGACAGAAATACTCCTCAGTTTCACCAGATGTCTGGATGGCTGGTCTCAGACGATCCCACAGGTGAAGAAGCCGGATGTGGATGTCCTGGGCTGGCGTGGTAACACGTGGTCTGCGCTTGTGAGGCTGGTTGGACGTACTGCCAAATTCGCAAAAACAATGTTGGAGGCAGCTTATAGTAGAGAAATTAACAATGAATTCTCTGGCAACAGCTCTGGTGGACATCTCTGCATTCAGCATGCCAATTGCACACTCCCTCAAAATAGGACACATCTGTGGTATTGTGTAGTGTGACAATCTGCACATATTAGAGTGATCTTTAATTGTCCCCAGCACAAGGTGCACTTGTCTAATGATTATGCTGTTTAATCAGCTTTTTGATATGCCACACCTGTCAGGTGGATGGGTTATCTTGGCAACGGAGAAATGCTCATTAACAGGCATGTGCATATAGGATCTCTGTATTTCAGCATGGTAGAGCTGGCAGAGCATGTCTCTTGCAGTTCAAGGATAATGGGTTCAATTCCCGGGACCACACAGATGTTTAAGTCGCTTTGGATAAAATAGTCTGCTAAATAACATATACCTAGCTATCTTTTATTTCAGCTCATGAAACATAGGACCAAGACTTTACATGTTGCATTTATATTTTTGTTCAGTATAATTCTAAGGAATTAAAGATCTGTGCAGTGGGCTGAATTAGTACTCTTTTGAAAATCCCATGTCAGCATTTTCATGCGATTCCCTCTATCTTCACAAAACATACCACAGTAAAAAACTTGAATGGAATACTGCATTTCATGTTTATTACAGGTTTATTATGGGTTACATAATAAACTGCAGGTTGGTAGGTGTTGCTACACTATTTGACAGTTGCTAACCGGAAGTGACGGACATATTTATCGCGCATTACGTCATATTTCGAAGGATACGGTGACTTCTGTGCGAGGACGGCGTGATGACGTAGGCCAATTTAATGCTTGAGGATGGGTAGAGATGGTGCTTTCAGGAAAACTTGGAATTCGGAATAAACGGGTCAAATCATGACGTCAGTGGTCTTCAGGTCGAAAAGTCACAGCTCGAGAAAGATACCCGAGTTCCCGACCTAAAATTCTAAGTTGAATGACCGTTGAAAACGATTTTTCCCAGACGGAGCTTGATTTTTTCCGAGTTCCCAGATTTCTTGAACGCACTGAAGTCAGAGATGTCCGAGTTCCCAAATGTTTTGAACGCGACAAGAGATGTGATGAATGGGATGAGAGGAGAAATCAGAGAATACACAAACAGACGGCTGAAGAAGTGAGGCGTTCGATGGAGCGAAAAGAGGTCGTGATTTGACATCTCTGTCTGATAAATAATATCAACGAACTGGCAATCGTTCATATTTAAACATAATTTACCATAGCATTTCATATTCGCCCGGCATCTTAGATGCTAGCTGCTTGTCTGATTTGGTACTAGAGATGGTGGAGCCATGAGAATGCACCAAGTCTTTCCGCGAAAACAGATGGGAGATGAAGCCGACTCGACAAAAAAACATATTCCCCTGTAGCTAAAAATGAGTTTATTATTGTTGCAGATGTATTTGTGATGTTAGTGCCATGCAATGATGCGTTTGATAAGCTGTAGTAGAATAGCTGCTGGAGGAATTTTGATGGCACTTACGACGCCAGGGAAAGAGGCAACGAGTAAATTGTGCTATTTTGAACAGTCGGGCCTTACAAAGTGACATGCAGGAATGAATGTTCAGCATTTTTCTCGCCCGAGGATAACTGTATGCGGTGCAGGCAGCTGGTCACATTGAAAGCGGCGGTGTCTTTGGAGAGTAGCGAAATACAAGGCAGCGGAGAGGAGCGCCGAGCTGTAATACCTAAGTCCGTCTAGAACCAAGTGGATATTTTAAGACTATTTTAGCAGCCAAGATAAGATTTTGTTCTGCCAATATTAATGCAAGCGGTCCCTATTTACCTGCCTTATAAGTGTAAAATGAGGTTCGCGCTACATTGAAATTAAAAACAGTTTCTGTCAATCATGTATGTGGTCCTTGGTAGCCAACATTAGCTTAGCTGCTATCGTCGTTGAGCATGATTGAAAAGTGCATATCATTTATCTAACGTCAACACCGATGTTTTCGATCCTCATGCATGCACCGACACGTTTGTTTGGGAGAGCTTTCAACCAACACCCACAGCGTATAACAGACGAACAGGCTATGTCGGCGTGAAGGGAACCACACTGACTATCTCGAGTACCCCGTCAAGCCATAGCCGTCAACAGCGTTGTGAAGAACCGATTATTGGAGAGGAAAACACAGTAGCCTGTTCATTCCCGCGTTGGAGCCCTCGGCGACCAGGGCCTGAATCCCTTCGATTAACCGACCAAGCAAAATGGGGTAGGTATCGCGCAATGTAGTGCCATTTTTATCCTGTACTAATCTAACCTGACTAGAATGGTGTTCATGGGATGTGTTATGATTCCTATGAAACCTGGTTTGTTTCAAGATAAATACGTGTGGGTAGAAGGTTGAGAGCAATATGCTGGCAGGCTACATGGGTTTACCTGAAGTTGGCTTGCATTACCATGCCAGGCTCACCATTTGTCCATGGCCTGAGCTATAGCTTCCAAATGCCTACTGAACAATGTATCAAACACTGGTGAATAGGCTATTCCTCCGTTATTCTAAGATAGGCCACCTAAAGCATGTTATCTGTTTTTATTTCAATACATTAGAGTACGTCAGATGGGTTTAGTATGTGGTGTCATTGGAAAACTATAATCTCATCCAGTACTGGGGGGGTGGCCTTGTGATGGGGTTGCACTGTCTACATGAACATTTATCAATTATTTCACAAGTTTGTTTAAGATTTGTTCTAGTGCCTGAACAAAAGCTATAATATCAACCATAGAAGTAGATCATACTGTGGTATAATATGCCTGTCATACTTTCTGAAGAAATACTGACACCAGAAAGGAACCCAGAAGGCATTAAGTGTATTTCCAGTTCAGACTAAACACCTTAATATGGAACCCCCATCCCAGAGGATCCTGTTATCTTTCCAAGCCTTTGCCTGGCAATCTGACTGTGATACTGCAGGTTAGTCTGAGAGTAGTGCCATACATTTGTTTGGGAAGCCAGAAAATGGAATATAATATATCTTAAACTTCCTCGACCTGTAGTCTCAGCAGTTTGTTGTTTTGTGGTTCGGAATATTGAGAAAACATATCTACAGGAAAGTATTATTAAACAGATGTTTCCAAACGCTGGTACTGCAGTCACCTGGCACATACGCAAAACAATGTAAACCCCCGCAAGACTTGGGTTAGTATGCATGTCCTTCTGTCTTGTGCACATTCTTCAGGTGGTGAGCAAACAAATGGTGATAGCCACACACGGAGACCTGCGTTTTGAAGTCAGTTTAATTATACATCCATGTGGATGTTTTGTCTAAAATTTCTGGCCACAAAAGTACTAAATCAGAGGACAACCGGTAAAGTTCAAATGGAATTTTATTCAACATTTGCGACAGACGGGGGACATATAGGTTTTTGTCAATACAAATGAACGTGACTCTGTTGTCTGAAGGACAGCATAGGAACGTCGGGACTAATCAAGTCCTAACCCCAGCCGACGGGGTCTCACCTGATGCTTAGGCATACACCTGTACCTCCACAACAAACTCACTGTTGAATATGGACTAAACCTGACTTTAGACCATCTGAGATTAAATGAGAAGAAAGTTGATTTCGGGGGTGTACTGCGGCGTTAAGCCATACAGCACCTCACTAACCTTAAATTCCTAGTCTATGATCCAGTTAGGACTCCATATCTCGGACAACAAAAAAACACGAGAAGAATGCATCGTTCTTCAAAGTGTGCCCTTATCTTAAATGAAGCCTCTCAGTGTGTTGGCTGTTAAAGTGTTTTAGTGCAGGGATTCTGTTCTGCATAATGTATTAATGTAAACCAGGCTGAAACTTGGCATCTCGGCAGCCTACAGTACTCTCAGGACGTGTCATAAACAGTCTGATATATTGGGCTAATAATCATTAGTGTAGATGGATTGAAATAGGGAGGTTTCAAGAGTGTGTTAGAATAAATGTTATTTGGCATAATTTTAAAACTATTCTCGGGGTTAAATGTTGCACAAATGATTTCACAAGTTATGATTGATCTCCCATTAACTGAACAAACTCATTGTCTGCCCGTATCTGGTTCAACAACTTCAACCACAACCTTGACTAGCCTATGTGGTGCATTTACGCTGACACACGTCAGTTTTTAAAGCGGCAATCTGCAGTTAAAACAAAGCCCCACCCGTTTCAGTAAAAAGCTGAGGGATGGGGCTGGAGGAATGTAACCACTCAAATTCATGAACAGCACTATGGATGAAAAGACTGATCATCTATGATATAAAAATGATAGTTTTAACCACATTTTGAGGCTAAATAGTGTTTGGTTACCGTACATTTACTTTGTTTATAAATATTGGAGTAAACAGGCTTATATTTTGGGTTCTGATGGAGTACGACAGCTGAACTAAGCTCATGAGGCATTTATAAGTTATATTCTTCAAGAACCAATGGGTACATATCATTAATTCACAAGTCCAAAAATGGATGAAGCTACTGCAGATTGCAGTAGATTGCTCCTTTAAGGACTGCCTGTCCTGCGCCAACCTTTAAAACGTCCCTCCCTGTCCTCAGACTGAGTAGAAATGATCTTCACAATCATACGTGGTGCCAGTGTTGGACAAGGAAGTTACTGTGAGACTAAGTGGATGGTCAAAGTCAGGAGCACTTTGTTTTGTAAGGGATTTCACCCCCGTAGTGGACAAAAATGAATGGCAAGTTATTGGCATTGACCGAACCATGCACACATTGGCCAATACCACCCAAAGCGGCGTTGATTCATGCAAAGTTTACTGCTATTGCCATATGGGTATTGCCAGTTGTAACACTTCAAAAATCCAACAGGTGGCGATTGCACTCCACCATGGTTTTTCATATTGGTATTGGACTCCAAGTCAACATCCAAAAGCCAAATTTTGAAAAAACGAATTTTTTGAAAAAAACGTATCACCCCTTAAAAAAGTGCTTTCTGGACCGTTTTTCGAAATTCTTTCGCTTTTTTTGACAATTACACATGTATAAGAACTGTATGAAAATACTTTTGTCCAATTTTATTAACATAATTTTTTTAATTTTTTTACTTGCGCATATTGCATATGTTTTGTCCATTTGCAATATGATTTCATAGGAAGTCAGAAGTCAAAAGTCAAAAATTCTTAAATTTCATAAAAAACTTCACACACCCCTAAAAAAGTGCTTTCTGGACCGTTTTTCGAAATTTTTTCGCATTTTGTGTCAGTTACACACGTATAAGAACTGTATCAACATACTTTAGTCATATTTTATTATCATAATTTTTTTTTTTTTTTTTACTTGCGCATATTGCATGTGTTTTGTCCATCTGCAATATGATTTCATAGGAAGTCAGAAGTCAAAAGTCAAAAATTATTAAATTTCATAAAAAACTTCACACACCCCTAAAAAAGTGCTTTCTGGACCGTTTTTCGAAATTTTTTCGCATTTTGTGTCAGTTACACACGTATAAGAACTGTATCAACATACTTTAGTCATATTTTATTATTATAATGTTTTTTTTTTTTTTTGCTTGTGCATAAGGCATATGTTTTGTGGGGGCCAAATGTCATAAGAAATTTGACATGCTCAAAAATCCTTCAGAAATGCAAAATTGACTGGCCTGATGAACTCGGGATGGCCGGGCAGTGATTGTTGTTCCTTTCAATCACTCGTGGTGTTGATTTCATCATGTCCATTTGTTTATGTTTTCTCACTTTTGCAAAGTCACTGTGCATTTGCCATATGGTTAACTGGGCATTCACCATCACCAATTTGTCATGCCATAAAAATCATGCAGGAATGCCAAATTGACTGGCCCGATGAACTCGGGATGGCTGGGCAGTGATTCTGGTACCTCTCCATCGCTCGTTTGGGTTGATTTCAGAATGTCGCTTTTGGTGATGGTACCTCACTGTTAAAACATATTGCAAATGTTCCTTACTTTTTCAAAGTCACTGAAAATTTTTGCAGGAATGCCAAATTGACTGGCCCGATGAAGTCGGGATGGCTTGGCAGTGATTCTGGTACCTCTCCATCACTCGTTTGGGTTGATTTCAGAATGTCGCTTTTGGTGATGGTACCTCACTGTTAAAACATATTGCAAATGTTCCTTACTTTTGCAAAGTCACTGAAAATTTGTGCAGGAATGCCAAATTGACTGGCCCGATGAACTCGGGATGGCTTGGCAGTGATTCTGGTACCTCTCCATCACTCGTTAGGGTTGATTTCAGAATGTCCATTTGGTCATGTTTTCTCACTTTTGCAAAGTCACTGTGCATTTGCCATATGGTTAACTGGGCAGTCACCATCACCAATTTGTCATGCCATAAAAATCATGCAGGAATGCCAAATTGACTGGCCCGATGACATAGGGATGTCTGGGCAGTGATACTGGTACCTCTCCATGGCTCTTTTGGGTTGATTTCAGAATGTCGCTTTTGGTGATGGTACCTCACTGTTAAAACATATTGCAAATGTTCCTTACTTTTGCAAAGTCACTGAAAATTTGTGCAGGAATGCCAAATTGACTGGCCCGATGAACTCGGGATGGCTTGGCAGTGATTCTGGTACCTCTCCATCACTCGTTTGGGTCGATTCCAGAATGTCCATTTTGTGATTTTTCTCACTTTTGCAAAGTCACTGTGCATTTGCCATATGGTTAACTGGGCAGTCACCATCACCAATTTGTCATGCCATAAAAATCATGCAGGAATGCCAAATTGACTGGCCCGATGACATAGGGATGTCTGGGCAGTGATACTGGTACCTCTCCATCGCTCGTTTGGGCTGATTTCAGAATGTCGCTTTTGGTGATGGTACCTCACCGCTTAAACATATTGCAAATGTTCCTTACTTTTGCAAAGTCACAAAATTTTTTTGCAGGAATGCCAAATTGACTGGCCCGATGACCTCGGGATGGCTGGGCAGTGATACTGGTACCTCTCCATGGCTCGTTTGGGTTGATTTCAGAATGTCGCTTTTGGTGATGGTACCTCACTGTTAAAACATATTGCAAATGTTCCTTACTTTTGCAAAGTCACTGAAAATTTTTGCAGGAATGCCAAATTGACTGGCCCGATGACCTCGGGATGGCTGGGCAGTGATACTGGTACCTCTCCATCACTCGTTAGGGTTGATTTCAGAATGTCCATTTGGTCATGTTTTCTCACTTTTGCAAAGTCACTGTGCATTTGCCATATGGTTAACTGGGCAGTCACCATCACCAATTTGTCATGCCATAAAAATCATGCAGGAATGCCAAATTGACTGGCCCGATGACCTCAGGATGGCTGGGCAGTGATACTGGTACCTCTCCATGGCTCGTTTGGGTTGATTTCAGAATGTCGCTTTTGGTGATGGTACCTCACTGTTAAAACATATTGCAAATGTTCCTTACTTTTTCAAAGTCACTGAAAATTTTTGCAGGAATGCCAAATTGACTGGCCCGATGACCTCGGGATGGCTGGGCAGTGATACTGGTACCTCTCCATGGCTCGTTTGGGTTGATTTCAGAATGTCGCTTTTGGTGATGGTACCTCACTGTTAAAACATATTGCAAATGTTCCTTACTTTTGCAAAGTCACTGAAAATTTTTGCAGGAATGCCAAATTGACTGGCCCGATGACCTCGGGATGGCTGGGCAGTGATACTGGTACCTCTCCATGGCTCGTTTGGGTTGATTTCAGAATGTCGCTTTTGGTGATGGTACCTCACTGTTAAAACATATTGCAAATGTTCCTTACTTTTGCAAAGTCACTGAAAATTTTTGCAGGAATGCCAAATTGACTGGCCCGATGAAGTCGGGATGGCTTGGCAGTGATTCTGGTACCTCTCCATTGCTCGTTAGGGTTGATTCCAGAATGTCCATTTGGTGATTTTTCTCACTCTTTCAAAGTCACTGTGCAGTTGCCATATGGTTAACTGGGCAGTCACCATCACCAATTTGTCATGCTATAAAAATCATGCAGGAATGCCAAATTGACTGGCCCGATGACATAGGGATGTCTGGGCAGTGATACTGGTACCTCTCCATCGCTCGTTTGGGCTGATTTCAGAATGTCGCTTTTGGTGATGGTACCTCACCGCTTAAACATATTGCTAATGGACAAGAGTCACCTGCAAGTCACTGTCCATCAGTCAATTTGATATCATTCAAAGCTAACTATTGGAGGCACTGTCAGTCTCTACGCACCCCAATGATACGTCCCTCCATCCATGTTGTGTATCTGTGTGATTTAGTTTTCCTTTGAATTTTTATGGGAAAAATGACTGATTTACAGTTCATGGGGGTTGCCTAATCATATATATGAAGTTTTGGAAAGATCTGATATTTTTAACCCCTCCAAACAGCCCATGAGACACCAATTATGGCACTTCCGGTTGGCACAGGAAGCTGTAACTCAACATACATCCTCATTGGGGTATTCCATTAGAGAATCCTGAGTTTTAAGTCTTTACCATGAAAACTGACTGATTTACACAGGGTTCAATGCACTATGTCCATCAAATTGCAGGCAGTGTATGGGTATACACTTTTAGGGCGATTTGGACCACTTCCGGTTGGTCCAGGAAGCTTAGAATCGACACAGGTAGACCTTATAGTGGTCTGATGGACTGGTACCAAAGACAGGTTCATACAACATTCATAACCCATATAGACTCCAGGTTGTATTTAGTGGAGCAGCCAATATATTCCTATGGGGAGAGAAGTCAATGAACACTGTTTTTATGTAAACACCTTCTTTTGACTGTGAAGGGTTAATGTCACACGGTCAAGGATAGGCTTGGACAGATCAGGAGGACCTTAGGAACATTCCTGTGGTTGAATTGTCTTTCTAAACCTAACGGTTCCGCCGCTGTCACCCAAAATCAAATGACGTACTGGTGAAGGCTTCATATTGGGCCTATTTTTCTCATGGTCGCCGCGCTCAGACCGAGCGAGCTACGGTCAAGCGGGGCACCTCGTTGGACTCGGCATAGTCTGGACACTATGGTGATGCCATTGTTTGTGTTGATTTCAGATTGTCCATTTGGTCATGTTTTCTCACTTTTGCAAAGTCACTGTGCATTTGCCATATGGTTAACTGGGCAGTCACCATCACCAATTTGTCATGCCATAAAAATCATGCAGGAATGCCAAATTGACTGGCCCGATGACATAGGGATGTCTGGGCAGTGATACTGGTACCTCTCCATGGCTCTTTTGGGTTGATTTCAGAATGTCGCTTTTGGTGATGGTACCTCACTGTTAAAACATATTGCAAATGTTCCTTACTTTTGCAAAGTCACTGAAAATTTGTGCAGGAATGCCAAATTGACTGGCCCGATGAAGTCGGGATGGCTTGGCAGTGATTCTGGTACCTCTCCATCACTCGTTAGGGTTGATTTCAGAATGTCCATTTGGTCATGTTTTCTCACTTTTGCAAAGTCACTGTGCATTTGCCATATGGTTAACTGGGCAGTCACCATCACCAATTTGTCATGCTATAAAAATCATGCAGGAATGCCAAATTGACTGGCCCGATGACCTCGGGATGGCTGGGCAGTGATAGTGGTACCTCTCCATGGCTCGTTTGGGTTGATTTCAGAATGTCGCTTTTGGTGATGGTACCTCACTGTTAAAACATATTGCAAATGTTCCTTACTTTTTCAAAGTCACTGAAAATTTTTGCAGGAATGCCAAATTGACTGGCCCGATGACCTCGGGATGGCTGGGCAGTGATACTGGTACCTCTCCATGGCTCGTTTGGGTTGATTTCAGAATGTCGCTTTTGGTGATGGTACCTCACTGTTAAAACATATTGCAAATGTTCCTTACTTTTTCAAAGTCACTGAAAATTTTTGCAGGAATGCCAAATTGACTGGCCCGATGACCTCGGGATGGCTGGGCAGTGATACTGGTACCTCTCCATGGCTCGTTTGGGTTGATTTCAGAATGTCGCTTTTGGTGATGGTACCTCACTGTTAAAACATATTGCAAATGTTCCTTACTTTTGCAAAGTCACTGAAAATTTTTGCAGGAATGCCAAATTGACTGGCCCGATGACCTCGGGATGGCTGGGCAGTGATACTGGTACCTCTCCATGGCTCGTTTGGGTTGATTTCAGAATGTCGCTTTTGGTGATGGTACCTCACTGTTAAAACATATTGCAAATGTTCCTTACTTTTGCAAAGTCACTGAAAATTTGTGCAGGAATGCCAAATTGACTGGCCCGATGACCTCGGGATGTCTGGGCAGTGATTATGGTACCTCTCCATCACTCGTTAGGGTTGATTCCAGAATGTCCATTTGGTGATTTTTCTCACTCTTTCAAAGTCACTGTGCATTTGCCATATGGTTAACTGGGCAGTCACCATCACCAATTTGTCATGCCATAAAAATCATGCAGGAATGCCAAATTGACTGGCCCGATGACCTCAGGATGGCTGGGCAGTGATACTGGTACCTCTCCATTGCTCGTTTGGGTTGATTTCAGAATGTCGCTTTTGGTGATGGTACCTCACTGTTAAAACATATTGCAAATGTTCCTTACTTTTTCAAAGTCACTGAAAATTTTTGCAGGAATGCCAAATTGACTGGCCCGATGACCTCGGGATGGCTGGGCAGTGATACTGGTACCTCTCCATGGCTCGTTTGGGTTGATTTCAGAATGTCGCTTTTGGTGATGGTACCTCACTGTTAAAACATATTGCAAATGTTCCTTACTTTTTCAAAGTCACTGAAAATTTTGCAGGAATGCCAAATTGACTGGCCCGATGAACTCGGGATGGCTTGGCAGTGATTCTGGTACCTCTCCATCACTCGTTAGGGTTGATTTCAGAATGTCCATTTGGTCATGTTTTCTCACTTTTGCAAAGTCACTGTGCATTTGCCATATGGTTAACTGGGCAGTCACCATCACCAATTTGTCATGCCATAAAAATCATGCAGGAATGCCAAATTGACTGGCCCGATGACCTCAGGATGGCTGGGCAGTGATACTGGTACCTCTCCATCGCTCGTTTGGGTTGATTTCAGAATGTCGCTTTTGGTGATGGTACCTCACCACTTAAACATATTGCTAATGGACAAGAGTCACCTGCAAGTCACCGTCCATCAGTCAATTTGATATCATTCTGACACCAAACTGATACAAACTGACACCAAACCCACTTTTCCCAACTCATTTAGGAGCCAAGTATAACATACTTCAGAGCTGGCCCAAAATTCACAAGGCCTTCGGTACAAAACATTAAAAAACCATAAAACACATAGTTACTTTCTAGCTGCGAGGCCAGTTCGGACATTATGTGTAGTCCTATGTGAGGCGACCCCGAATCCCGAGTTTCGGCCCGATAGGTCATTTGGTGTCCGAGTAAAAGCCTAATTGGTGCTGAAAATCCACTTTTTTCAATGCCTTGCTACGGGGTCCTTGAATGAGCTATCGGACCGAGATGTTGGGTTCTGTCTCTATGGGCAGAGACGGTCACAATGCACCTAGTCTTGTGTCTCTGGGACATTTCTAAATGTCGCCATTTTCGTAATGGTCAAAATGAATTGAAGTCATTGCAAATGTTCGACGCTGTTTCTCGGTCCGAGAACCTCCTAGAGCGCCGTAACTCACCACGCACTATCTACCTGAGGTCTAGAACAGGATTCTAAAGTTTCGGAACTCTAGGTCTGACGGTTCTTTTTTAGCTCGAACAAAGCTAACTATTGGAGGCACTGTCAGTCTCTACACACCCCAATACGTCCCTCCATCCAAGTTGTGTATCTGTGTGATTTATTTTTCCTTTGAATTTTTATGGGAAAAATGACTGATTTACAGTTCATGGGGGTTGTCTAATCACACATATGAAGTTTTGGACAGATCTGATTTTTTTAACCCTTCCAAACAGCCCCTGAGACACCAATTATGGCACTTCCGGTTGGCACAGGAAGCTATAAATACACACATGTCTTGACTGACATAGAAACCTAGGGAATCCTGAGTTTTAAGTCTTTAAGTTGAGAATTGACTGATCTACACAGGGTTGAATAATGCAGAGGCCTCGGCACCTTTCGAGGTGATGTACATCCAAATACCTTTTGGGTCAATTTAACCACTTCCGGTTGCTCCAGGAAGCTTAGAATCGACACAGGTAGACCTCATAGTGGTCTGATGGAATGTCATAGAAGACAGGTTCATACAGCATTCATAACCCATAAAGACCCCAGGTTGTATTTAGGGGAGCAGGCAATGTATTCCTATGGGGAGAGAAGTCAATGCACACTGTTTTTTTGTAAACACCTTCTTTTAACTGTGAAAGGTTAATGCCACACAGTCAAGGTTAGGCTTGCACAGATCAGGAGGACCTTAGGAACAGTCCTGTGTTTGAATTGTCCTTCTAAACCTAACGGTTCCGCCGCTGTCACCCAAAATCAAATAACATTGTGGTGCAGGCTTCATTGTGGGCCTATTTTTCTCATGGTCGCTGCGCTCAGACCGAGCGAGCTACGGTCAAGCGGGGCACCTCGTTGGACTCGGCACGGCCTTGGGATTATGTTTATGCCATTGCCTGCTCTCTGTGTCTTTAAACACCACGCTTTGTCACTCCATCCTTGCTGTGTGTGTGTGTGAGAGCTTTTCTTTGACATCTGTTGGGAAAAATGACTGATTTACAGTTCATGGGGGTTGTCTAATCACACATATGAAGTTTTGGACAGATCTGATTTTTTTAACCCTTCCAAACAGCCCCTGAGTCACCAATTATGGCACTTCCGGTTGGCACAGGAAGCTATAAATACACACATGTCTTGACTGACATAGAAACCTAGGGAATCCTGAGTTTTAAGTCTTTAAGTTGAGAATTGACTGATCTACACAGGGTTGAAAAATGCAGAGGCCTCGGCACCTTTCGAGGTGATGTACATCCAAATACCTTTTGGGTCAATCTAACCACTTCCGGTTGCTCCAGGAAGCTTAGAATCGACACAGGTAGACCTCATAGTGGTCTGATGGAATGTCATAGAAGACAGGTTCATACAGCATTCATAACCCATAAAGACCCCAGGTTGTATTTAGGGGAGCAGGCAATGTATTCCTATGGGGAGAGAAGTCAATGCACACTGTTTTTTTGTAAACACCTTCTTTTAACTGTGAAAGGTTAATGCCACACAGTCAAGGTTAGGCTTGCACAGGTCGGGAGGACCTTAGGAACAGTCCTGTGTTTGAATTGTCCTTCTAAACCTAACGGTTCCGCCGCTGTCACCCAAAATCCAATGACATTGTGGTGCAGGCATCATTGTGGGCCTATTTTTCTCATGGTCGCTGCGCTCAGACCGAGCGAGCTACGGTCAAGAGGGGCACCTCGTTGGACTCGGCACGGCCTTGGGATTATGTTTATGCCATTGCCTGCTCTCTGTGTCTTTAAACACCACGCTTTGTCACTCCATCCTTGCTGTGTGTGTGTGTGAGAGCTTTTCTTTGACATCTGTTGGGATAAATGACTGATTTACAGTTCATGGGGGTTGTCTAATCACACATATGAAGTTTTGGACAGATCTGATTTTTTTAACCCTTCCAAACAGCCCCTGAGTCACCAATTATGGCACTTCCGGTTGGCACAGGAAGCTATAAATACACACATGTCTTGACTGACATAGAAACCTAGGGAATCCTGAGTTTTAAGTCTTTAAGTTGAGAATTGACTGATCTACACAGGGTTGAATAATGCAGAGGCCTCGGCACCTTTCGAGGTGATGTACATCCAAATACCTTTTGGGTCAATCTAACCACTTCCGGTTGCTCCAGGAAGCTTAGAATCAACACAGGTAGACCTCATAGTGGTCTGATGGAATGTCATAGAAGACAGGTTCATACAGCATTCATAACCCATAAAGACCCCAGGTTGTATTTAGGGGAGCAGGCAATGTATTCCTATGGGGAGAGAAGTCAATGCACACTGTTTTTTTGTAAACACCTTCTTTTAACTGTGAAAGGTTAATGCCACACAGTCAAGGTTAGGCTTGCACAGATCGGGAGGACCTTAGGAACAGTCCTGTGTTTGAATTGTCCTTCTAAACCTAACGGTTCCGCCGCTGTCACCCAAAATCAAATGACATTGTGGTGCAGGCTTCATTGTGGGCCTATTTTTCTCATGGTCGCTGCGCTCAGACCGAGTGAGCTACGGTCAAGCGGGGCACCTCGTTGGACTCGGCCCTGCCTTGGGATTATGTTTATGCCATTGCCTGCTCTCTGTGTCTTTAAACACCACGCTTTGTCACTCCATCCTTGCTGTGTGTGTGTGTGTGAGAGCTTTTCTTTGACATCTGTTGGGAAAAATGACTGATTTACAGTTCATGGGGGTTGTCTAATCACACATATGAAGTTTTGGACAGATCTGATTTTTTTAACCCTTCCAAACAGCCCCTGAGACGCCAATTATGGCACTTCCGGTTGGCACAGGAAGCTATAAATAAACTCATATCCTCATTGGGGTATGCCTTTACAGAATCCTGAGTTTTAAGTCTTTACATTAAGAACTGAGTTATTTACGGAGGGTTTAGTGAGTGTGTGTTATTTCAGAAAATCATAGAAAATCACAGAAATGTCGCAGAGCTCCGCAGCACATTTTAAAAATACTCGTATGAACACCCTGCAACTGGATCTGTAACCGTTGAAAAAAAAAAACACCTATATCTGAACATCACGATCTGGTCAACGTACGATTTCTCGTAAATGACGATAGATAAATGGCCGATTTTTTTTTTATTGACACCGGAGGCTCCTTGACTTTGACGTGAAGTGAAAAAATCTTTTCTCTATTTTCATTTTGGACCTTTAATCCCAGAAATATGGCCATAACTCAAAAACCGTTGAGGCCTAGACGCCATCTTGTTCGGGGCCATCTTCCCATAATGCCAAACCTACGCTCACCAAGTTTCGGCTTCGAAATATTTTCGGTTTCCGAGATATGGCACGTCGTGATTCGTGATGTTTTGTCCAATAGCAATATGATTGCTTATGCCCTCTTGTGGGATATTTCGGCATTGCGCAAAAATGGGCTAAAATTTGTTTATTTTATTAAACGAAAACCGAATGTCCGACAAAGTTCATTTGATGACTTCCCGGTAGGTCTGGCCCTACCGCTCGGCCCGACGCCGTCCCCGAATTTCTAAAATGTTTTCGGACGTCTAGTAAGGGACCGTACAGTTCCAATAGGGACTTTCTCACTAACTATACGGTGATTGTCGAAATGTTCCCTTAAGGTATGGAAGCATCACTGCTGTGTCCTTACTCAAAACCAGACTCTGACTTACCAGAGTCACGGTAGCCCTGCCCTGTTTCAATCTTACTCATGTCTAATGGCAGTGGGAAGCTGAGAATGCAGAATGGTAGCTTATGCACTGGGCATTTCCATCATAAAAGGACCCATGAGCAGTGAGCACCAACATGTGAAGTTCCACAATGTAGGGATACATAAAGGCTTTGATTTTCTGTGGAATTGCCCCACTTTTAAAACATGAAGTACAGTTTCTTTGAGGAAACACAAAAAGATTGCAGTGTAAAGGTTTTAAGAAGAACCTCCAAGCAGATCCCTCCTGAGTTCTACCCATGGCAGTGTCCCCAGAGGTAGAGGGAGGTTAGATATCCTACTCTCTAATCTGAGTGGATGGACCCAGTAGAACCCCCAACCTGAGAGAGATGGAGCCAGGGGGTTAGCAAGACCGAGGGCGTGGGGAGAGATGGAGAGAGGGAAAGAGAAATAAAGAAGGGCATATGGAGAGGTAGAGAGAGTGGGCGATGGCCAGCCCAGTGAGATCCAGAGAGCCAGGAAGAGAGAGGAAGAAGTGGGGGAGTGTGAGTGAGAGGGTGGGCTGTTGTGGCCAATGCCGTTAGTAGGGGAAAGCCAGACATCTTCACTGGGCTCCAGCTGTCAATACTTCCCTGGAACCTGCGTTAACAACAGGAGCAGTGGAGAGAGAGACTAGGAGAGAGAGAGAAGTCTATGACAAGAGGGAGAGATTTCTCCTTTCTCTAATCACATTACTACTATTCCATTTTTTACGGTTGTTGTTATTATCTCAATTTGCTTTAGCAACAGTGGCCTTGTCATTAATGCTAATAAAGCTGATCTGAATCTGAGAGGGATCAGAAGAGTCCACGCAAACCACAAATCACCCTCCATATGTGTGTCACCAGAACACAAACCAGGCCCTAGCATATGGGTATTTTAAGCCAGAGGTTGCACCAATACTCCTGTGTGTATCCACAGACCAGGCCTTAGCCTAGCATATGGCTATTTTAAACCTCAGGCAGCGCCAAGCAAAGACCACACATTCCCTCTGTGAGTAGGTTTAACCCGTATGGGACACGCTGCCTTGTGATTGGCTTAGAGAGCCTGTGGGAGGGAGAGAGGGGGTTAGAGGATGCTCACAGATCCTGACCGGCCCTGAGTCACATGGGTGTTGCCTTGGCAACCAGGCAGCAGCTAAGTTTGCAATGCAGGCAAGCAGGTTTTTTTTATTTTGTGAGTGGTGGCGTTCCAACCTGTCTTTTACACAGTCACACTGCCTAGTGCAGATTATCACATCTCACAATGCCCGTAGAAGTGTTTTAACAACATCTCAGGAACCACAATGATATTAGATAGTAATCGTTTAAACATTATAGTAAAACCTTTCTGAAAACAACTTGGTTCTTAGCCTTCATCTCTATGAAGACTGACTGTGAAAGGGATCCCAGACAGTCTGGCAGACATGTCAGGTGAGGATGAAAAGGACCTAAGCAGGTTGGCTCCTCTTGAAGGCTTCTCAATATGCCCTCTAGTCTGGGAAGCAGAGGAATATGAGGAGGAGCACTGTCCTGGAGAGAGAGGTTACTTGAACATGAGTGTTTACTGACCACACACACACACACACACAGACAGACAGACACACACACACACACAGACAGACACCGACAGACACCGATAAAGGTCCGTAATTGGAGTCTGCACCAGGGTGCTTTCCCCTTTGGCCACAGACAGTACCTGCCTTTGACAACCTCTATGCAAACAGAAATCTCTGTGTGTATGTGTGGTGGTAAGTGGAGAACTGCTGATTTGATAACATCTGCGATCGGATTCCTCTGGCATAGCACTCGTCATTGAGCCCCACATGCCACACAACTGCCCATTGTGGGAGGGATTAGAGGCTAACAAACAAACACACACACACACACACACCTGGCCACTGATGTACTGATAACAGAGAAACTTTGCTTTAATTAAGCAAATGTTGCTCCAGGAGGAAGTGGGTGTAATGGCATTTGATGCCAGTAAGATTAGTCTGAATGAAAATCAGATTGATAGATTGCAGGACTGTCATGTTATTGCAGATGTGTCATATTACAGGGAGAGACTCCCTAAACGAACAAACCCTCATTTCAACACAACAAGCAGTGGACTTGGAGAGCGTTCAGTGAGGTGAAATTAGGAATAGCGAGAGACATGGTAATGGAAAACTACAAGGAAGGACATAGGTTAGCAAACTCAGCAAAAAAAAGAAACATCCCTTTTTCAGAACTCTGTCTTTCAAAGATAATTAGTAAAAATCCAAATAACTTCAGATCTTCATTGTAAAGGGTTTAAACACTGTTTCCCATGCTTGTTCAATGAACCATGAACAATTAATGAACATGCACCTGTGGAACGGTCATTAAGACACGAACAGCTTACAGACAGGTAGGCAATTAAGGTCACAGTTATGAAAACGCAGGACACTAAAGAGGCCTTTCTACTGACTCCGAAAAGCACCAAAGAAAGATGCCCAGGGTCCCTGCTCATCTGCGTGAATGTGCCTTAGGCATGCTGCATGAGGACTGCAGATGTGGCCAGGGCAATAAATTGCAATGTCCGTACTGAGACGCCTAAGACAGCGCTACAGGGAGACAGGACGGACAGCTGATCGTCCTCGCAGTGGCAGACCACGTGTAACATCACCTGCACAGGATCGGTACATCCGAACATCACATTTGCGGGACTGGTACAGGATGGCAACAACAACTGCCTGAGTTACACCAGGAACACACAATCCCTCAATCAGTGCTCAGACTGTCCACAATAGGCTGGGAGAGGCTGGACAGAGGGCTTGTAGACCTGTTGTAAGGATTGTAGACCTGTTGCAACAACGCCACCTATGGGCCCAAACCCACCGTCGCTGGACCAGTCTGGACTGGTAAAAAGTGCTCTTCACTGATGAGTCACGGTTTTGTCTCACAAACAGGGGTGATGGTCGAATTTGCATTTATCGTCGACGAAATGAGCGTTACACCGAGGTCTGGAGCAGGATCGATTTGGAGGTGGAGGGTCCGTTATGGTCTGGGGCGTTGTGTCATAGCATCATCAGACTGCACTTGTTGTCATTGCAGGCAATCTCAACGCTGTGCGTTACAGGGAAGACATCCTCCTCCCTCATGTGATACCCTTCCTGCAGGCTCATCCGGACATGACCCTCCAGCATGACAATGCCACAAGCCATACTGCTCTTTCTGTGCATGATTTTCTGCAACATAGGAATGTGTTCTGCCATGGCCAGCGACGAGCCCGGATCTCAGTCCCATTGAGCAGGTCTGGGACCTATTGGATCAGAGGGTGAGGGCTAGGGCCATTCCCCCTAGAAATGTCCGGTAACCTGCAGGTGCCTTGGTGGAAGAGTGGGGTAACATCTCACCGCAATAACTGGCAAATCTGGTGCAGTCCATGAGGAGGAGATGCACTGCAGTACTTAATGCAGCTGATGGCCACACCAGATACTGACTGACTTTTGATTTTGACCCCCCCCCCCCCTCCCTTTTGTTCAGGGACACATTATTCTAGTTCTGTTCGTCACATGTCTGTGCAACTTGTTCAGTTTATGTCTGTTGTTGGATCTTATGTTCATACAAATATTTACACATGTTAAGTTTACTGAAAATAAACACAGTTGACAGTGAGAGGACGTTTCGTAGGGATGCACCGATATGACATTTTTGGCCGATACTGATATACAATATTTTCCCTGCCAAAAAACAAGATACCTATAGACTATATTAAAAAATTTAGCTGCCTTTTTAAGAATTCTAGTACAGTTAAATAGTTAGAAACACACACACTGACCAAAAAGCAATACATGTTGGCATTTACGTATGTCCCAATTACCAGTAAAACACAATCCAATCTTATTTCTTTCACTTACTTGCTGTGCTGTTTCTTTGTTCAGTCATCATACATGTCAAGCAGTGAAGTTTCAGCTCTGTCTGTCCGTGGCCTCTCTTCCTCAGAGCGCACGGTCACTGCGACATTTCTATCTTGTCCAGCTCTGTCTGTCCGTGGCCTCTCTTCCTCGGAGCGCACGGTCACTGCGACATTTCTATCTTGTCCAGCTCTGTCTGTCCGTGGCCTCTTCCTCAGAGCGCACGGTCACTGTGTCCATTTCTATCTTGTCCAGCTCTGTCTGTCCGTGGCCTCTTCCTCGGAGCGCACGGTCACTGCGACATTTCTATCTTGTCCAGCTCTGTCTGTCCGTGGCCTCTCTTCCTCAGAGCGCACGGTCACTGTGTCCATTTCTATCTTGTCCAGCTCTGTCTGTCCGTGGCCTCTCTTCCTCAGAGCGCACGGTCACTGTGTCCATTTCTATCTTGTCCAGCTCTGTCTGTCCGTGGCCTCTCTTCCTCGGAGCGCACGGTCACTGTGTCCATTTCTATCTTGTCCAGCTCTGTCTGTCCGTGGCCTCTCTTCCTCGGAGCGCACGGTCACTGTGTCCATTTCTATCTTGTCCAGCTCTGTCTGTCCGTGGCCTCTCTTCCTCAGAGCGCACGGTCACTGTGACCGTTTCTATCTTGTCCAGCTGTGTATGTAACATTTCACATAAACCCTGTTTCTTGTCTGCATCGAAGTGGCGGTCCTTGTACCTAGCATCGAGCATGGTGGCAACTCAGTAAAGAGGCTCAGAGAGAATGCCACTGAATCACTTGTTCATAGCCTCTTGTAGAGTACTTTTGTAAGTTTTAACCCCACGGTCGGTGTTGGCAGTTCTGTTGAGCAGCGTTTCAATGTCATGACAGAGGGCATCACGTCTGCTGCAGGCACAGTTGATGAGCTTATTTCTCCAGTCAGTTGTTCAAATGGAGCTTGGAGTGTTTTCATGTTTCCAAGTTTCACACATGTTCTCAAATGCCATTGAAATGGCAGCAGCGGTATGAGATTCTTGAGCAATACGTCTTTCCTCAGTACAAAACTTTTGTCCCCCCACAATGCTGTCAGACTCTGCATGCTCATGGGGCTGACATCGCTGGTCCAAATGTCAGTCGTGAAGCTAATAGCAGTGACGCCCATAGAAAGTAGCTCATAGATGTGCTTTTCAACAAACTGTCTCCGGTAGGGCAACATCTGAAAAGTAGTGCCTACTTGGTAGTGTGTGCCGGGTGAAAGCCAACATCATCCACGACAGAGGACATTTGATTGTCAAGGGCAATGAATTCCATTATCTTGGTGTTGATTTCGCCTTTGAGTTGTCTCACTGAAATTTTCTTACTCAACTTGAACTTGTTTAGTTGTTGGAATGGGCACTTAGTTATTTTTCTGCTTTTGTTCCGTGTAGTGCTGTATTTGTGTCATGGCGTCATTACGTAATCTACCTATGATTTTTATATATATATATATATATATATTAGAGCATCCCTAGTTAGTAGTGTACTGTGTAGCACATCTCTATTTCCATTGCCTCTACATTACAGCTCACGGCCCCCTCATACAGTCTGATTCTACAGTAACTATTATCTGCAGACAGTCTGTCAATTCTGGTGTGAACAGTAAGGTTCCGGTCCACCTTCCCATCTCATCACCTCCCTCATCCCTCTCACGACACCAGTCTACACTGAGTATACTGAACCCCCCAGGGCATGGACTCTACAAGCTGTTGAAAGAGTTCCACAGGGATGTTTTGGGACATGTTCTACTCCAATGCTTCCCAGTTGTCAAGTTAGCTGGATGTCGTTTGGGTGTTGGACCATTCCTGATACAAACAGGACACTTTTGAGCGTTAAAACCTCAGTGTTGCAGTTCTTGCCACAAACCAGTGCGCCTGTGTCACGAACCAGCTCAAAGCCCATAACAAAAAGGGAGACGACGTCGAGATAAGGAATAACCAAAGTAACCTAATATGGTGTAAGTGAGTGGTTGCATGCATAGATGTGATAATGAGGGTTGTTGAAAGGTGCCCAAACAAAAGTGCCAATACCAAAATCCAACATTGTCTGCATGGAGAGAGTCTCTTCAATGAATGTGGAAGATGTGTGTTTATCCCGGAACACACCCGGGACCAGGTGTGTCCCATTTGTCTTGCCCCTTCACCCTCTGAATGTCACTCCTACACAATCCATGTCTCAATTATCTCAAGCCTTAACAATCCTTCTTTAACTGGTCTCCTCCTCTTCATCTACACTGACTGAAGTGGATTTAATAAGTGACATCAATAAAAGATCATTGCTTTCAACTGGATTCACCAGGTCAGTCTGTCATGGAAAGAGCAGGTGTTAATGTTTTTTACCCTCAGTGTATGTGTTAAATAATACCTAGCAAGGCCCCAGACCCACCACTCCACTATGCTAACTTAATTAACTGGTTAAGACCGGGAGGGACTGAAGAAGAATCACAGTAGTAAGAATGAAATGAAACCAGCTCTGAGCCACCGCCGAGCAATTACCTGTGTTTTCCCTTGTGGATCCCTGTCAGAGCCCGGCAGATCGACATCTAGGGACTGAATCTCCATCAAATGAGATCCGTTTAAAGGCACAACACTTGGCTGCCATACTGCAGGCTGCTGTTGTGGGCTGTTTAATGCTGAGGGCAGAAGAATCAGCTATAATAGTGTTTATCTTTGAGGGACCACTGGCTGGATGGTGAGGCCGATCTGTGGGAGAGTTCTGGAGGGGAGCTCACTCTGGCCAGGCCAGAGCCGCACCCCAAGGGCCCGCTCACTCCTGGTTCAGTTAACCCAGTCCAACCAGAGTTTTGTAATGCCAAGTATGTTTTTAATGGCAGTTTCCATTGCAGAGGTGTATAACGGAAAAGATAATGATGTTGAGATGGAAACCACAGCCCAACACTCTGAAACCCATCCTCTTGTGGTTTTCAACCTCTGGTTTGTGAACCTGCACTAGTCCCTCTAATTGTTGTCTGACACTATGTCGTTCTGTCTAAAGTCAGCGGGTCTCCAAGTAGAAGAATCATGGCTTTGACGTGACAGTCAAGGCTACTGTGTTGAGTAGCCTACAGTTAAGACCGGCAGATATGGTAAACGGTTTGAGTTACGCTGAGGATGTAGGGATGCCAGTTACTCCACCAGGAAGAGGAAGTGTTTCTGCTTTGTGTTTTGGGATCATCATCAGCGGGTATCCAAGATGGTAACCAAAGCATGCTGGGACATAACATCATGCCATAAGGACACACAGACCCTGCCCTGGCATTTCCTGTTATAGTAGGTTGGCAACCTATGAGCTGTTAGCCTGTCAGTAACTTAACATAGCAGGTGTAAATTATTATTATTTAAACCCTGAGCAGGATGCCCACATTCTGGTACTGATCCCGGGAGGTTTTCTTCTGCACTGTTCAACCAATCCAGTACATGTGGAGGAGTTAAGATGGAGTGTCGCCTTGTTAACGTCCAAAAGCAGAAGACAGGCTGTCTTCTATTACCCTGAAAACCAAATGTGCCCTGCCCAAGAAAGTTATGGGCCCACTTAGTCAATGCTAAACTGCTATGGTTCTTTACAGTTCACATCTGTCTTGTTTTTGGTTTAGTGATTTACTTAGCGTTTACTTGGAAAATTACCCACAAATACATCTTACCTAAATGCAATGTTAGCATATGGGCAATTTCACAGTATTGGATTTTTCGTTTAAAAGGTATGCCAAACCAAAAACATCCATTTCAAAGTTTAACAAACCACACAACTCTATGCACAAGGACTACTTGTAACAATTTACACTGAACATTTTACAAAAACACATTTACTGGTAGAGCTGTGCAGATGCAAATTTTGGTAACAGAATTTCTGTAAAATCTTCCTCAGGTTTTTATTTTATTTTTCATGAGTCCACATTTTCCAAAACCTCTTAAATATCTGTTCTGAATTAAGATTGAAAGATGTCTGCAGAAAGAATGGTGTCAGCTATGACATGACACATTGACTTTGAACCTCATTCTCTTCATGGGGATGTGTCCTAAGTAGGTACACAAAGATATACATATGCAATATCCTCCTTTGCATATTTGGGTATTATTCTACACACTGGCCTCATATGAGGGAGCGAAATGTGAAAATATCTTTAAGATATATTGGTTTTTGGTAATGTAATTACAAGGCAATGTTTCTTAAACTTACAGAAGGCAAGTCATTTCTCCAAAACTAAGTAGTGTTAGTATTAGTTGGCAGCAGAGTTGGAGTCAATTCCATTTCAATTCCAGTTGGTTTAGAAAATAGAAAATAATTTCTTCATAAAAAGCATTACACGATCATTTGGGTTGGAATTTCATTGTATTTCCTGAATTGAAATGGGGTTGACCCCAACCCTGGAGGGGTCTTTTCTTCAACGTCATTGTGTTTTGATGTATTTATAATACCTTTTTCAAGACTTTCTTGCCAACGTTTTCTAAGACCCCTTTTTCATCTGTTTGACCAGAAATCAAAGCCTTGGTTTATTCCAACGTTTTTAGATGGAACATGGTAAACTGTATATATGCCTTAATTTAAAACAATGATACACTCTTAGCTTTTTATTTGGCACGGTCCTTTGAACTTTACATGTTGTGGCTTACGTGCCCTTTTACATATACATGTGTGTGTAGCTGTGGAAATCCGTCCAAATCCATGCTTTCTGAATGGGGCTCCTGCTCCTCCCAGCCATCTCCTATCAGGGAGAATATATTCAAATGGCTTGTGATTGAGGGGCAAATTGCTGTCATAATAAAATGTGATTCATAAAAAGCAAAGTAAGTGCTCTACTTCTCCTAACAGAACCAGTTATGAGAACAATGTGCTCGTTCATGTCCAGAGCTTTTCCCCCTAGTTTTAGACAGGAGTCCCAGAGTGTAGTCACATTATCTGAGGCACTGTTGCTAAAGGGTAAATTATCACTCCTCTCCCTCTCTCTGTCTCTCTCCCTCTCTCTGTCTCCCTCTCTCTCTCTGTCTCCCTCTCTCTCTCTGTCTCACTCTCTCTCTCTGTCTCCCTCTCTCTCTCTGTCTCTCTCTGTCTCTCTCTCTGTCTTTCCCTCTGTTTCTGTCTCTCTCTCGGTCTCTCTGTCTGTCTGTCTCTGTCTCTCTCTCTCTCTGTGTCTCTCTCTCTCGCTGTGTCTCTCTCTGCCTCTCGCTCTGTGTCTCTCTCTGCCTCTCGCTCTGTGTCTCTCTCTGCCTCTCGCTCTGTGTCTCTCTCTGCCTCTCGCTCTGTGTCTCTCTCTGCCTCTCGCTCTGTGTCTCTCTCTGCCTCTCGCTCTGTGTCTCTCTCTCTGCCTCTCGCTCTGTGTCTCTCTCTCTGCCTCTCGCTCTGTGTCTCTCTCTGCCACTCGCTCTGTGTCTCTCTCTCTGCCTCTCGCTCTGCGTCTCTCTCTCTGCCTCTCGCTCTGCGTCTCTCTCTTCTCTCCATCACACTCAAAATATTAAGCCTACACTTATTTAGGATATATGGATTTTGAGGAATTATGAGATATTTAGCAAATTCCCGACAGGAAGACTTCTACCCACCTCTTGCTGTTGATGATGTGAAGAGGCTTCTAGCCCAGTCAGTCCCAGCCATAGATATGCCGCTGGCTATGCTATTAGCTTGCAGTACTAAATATGCCTTTAATCCAAGACCTTACCTGAGCGCTGCTTTCCTCCATAGTTATGTTTGGAAGCTGGCCAGGGCCACAGGGCCAGGACAGTTGTCTGATCTGTGTATGTGGGCCCAGCCCAGGTACTACCAGGTCACCTTTGGCTCATCTGTTACAGCACTGTTACAGCACTGTTACTGCAGCCTGACTCTCATGGACATCTGCCCCCTGCTGGACTGTTGGTATAACCACATTCACTCATTTTCTTGGGAAAGATGTAACAGAGTTGGTTTGGTAAACCATGCTTGTGTGATTAGTAACCTTGCCTGTCCTGAGGACTTGCATTAGCACCCAGGCCTAATGCCTAGGCTTTAGCTCATCGTGCTAACACTGTCATGCGAGATTCAAACCCAGTTGATCACATACAGTACATTAATGGACAGTATTCTGGATTGTGTACTTTCTCTGTGTAAAAGCTTAGCTCCACTTTCCTTTTAACTTTTGCAGAATCAGTGCGCAGCTTTCAAACCTTATTGTTCCTATTTCCCCCTGACTCCTGTGTGTGATATAATGGGAGGTGTGATGTGTTTGGGGTTAGGGCTCTCATTGTTCAGCTCTTTGGTGGAACATTTGCATATCTGCCCTTCCTACGGCTGCTTTTAAAACTCACACTCACAAACAGGCAGGGCGGTTGAAGTTAGACCCACTTCTAGCCAGCTAATTCTCTCTCACTCTAACACACATGCTCTTTCTCTCATCTTCACCTCCAGCCCTTATTCCATTAGTTCCTTTCATTCTTTTATCCAATTTTCTTTCTTTCAACCCTATATTGCCTGACTACCCAGAGTCCCTGCTGCGGCCGAGCACTACGCCACGTTCACAGACGTTAGTTTCTTCTCCACAATGAGTCTGGATCGACCTCCCTGACCCTTCACTGAATGTCAACACTTTCGGGGCCGTCTGATTGGTCCAGAAAACGATAGTTTGGGCCAGAGCCAGTCACTGATTATTTTGTTTTGTACAACACCCCTCGTCACCAGAAACCACTTCAGTAATGGCAGTCTCAGACTAAAGTATGTAGCGAACGACAGAGCAGCCAAAGAATTACAAAAATGTAGTCAGGCAAATATCACTACTCTCCTCTTATCTCCCAAGTAGCACAGTATAGGTTGGCTACCGACCTATACATTGTCAAAGACAATTATGTTGAAGAACCACCTCCTTTTATTTAACCTTTATATAACTAGACAAGTCAGTTAAGAACAAATTGTTATTTATAATGACGGCCTACACCGGCCAAACCCGGACGATGCTGGGCCAATTGTGTGCCGACCTATGGGACTCCCAATCACTGCCGGTTGTGATACAGCCTGGAATCGAATCAAGGTGTCTGTAGTGACACTTCTAGCACTGAGATGCAGTGCCTTAGACCGCTGCGCCACTCGGGAGACCATACTTTAATATTTTATTATATTTATCAGGCAGCCCTAACAGTTTAAATGTGCTGGGGATGCATCATCTTTAATGAACCTCCTCTCTATTGTCTTAGCAAAGGCACGTTTACTGTAATTAATTAATGGACTAGTAGAAAATCGTTTATCCCTGTTGCTCCTGTTTTAGTACCTTAATGTGCCCAGCCAGTCAATTTGATTAACTTCAACATTACATCCATTCATTTCTAGTAAGTGATTTCTGTCTGTGGCTAAGTAATGTTTGTCTTTCTAGTGCTGGTATTAAAACTCCTTGATAATGTTAATGGGCTCCATCTGGATTGAAGATATCACCCACAAATACTGGAACTGAAGTGTGTGTATGTGTGTGTGTGTGTGTGTGTGTTTCCCCCTCCCAGTCATGGCCAGTGCTGTAGGTGACAGTGAAGAATGGATGTGTGTAGCGATCTCTGGGAGGCTGTGTGTGTTACCTACCACACACACTCCACACTCTTACCTCAGCCCTCACACACTCCCAGTACTTTGGTTTTCCATGGCGCAGCTGTGCGAACCAACAACTGGGTGGTGAGTATAATTCCTATATATATACTGACCCCCCCCCCCCTCCCTGTCTCCCCTACAGAGAGCAGCCTATCTTCAGTACGAGGGCACATGTCTTCCAGATCGACCCCACCACCAAGAAGAACTGGGTCCCCACCAGTAAACACGCTGTCACAGTCTCCTACTTCTACGACAGCACGCGCAACGTCTACCGCATCATCAGTCTGGACGGCTCTAAGGTGTGTGTGTGTGTTTTGGTGTACGTGTGTGTGTGTTTTGGTGTACGTGTGTGTGTGTTTTGGTGTACGTGTGTTTTGGTGTACGTGTGTTTTGGTGTACGTGTGTGTGTGTTTTGGTGTACGCGTGTGTGTGTTTTGGTGTACGCGTGTGTGTGTTTTGGTGTACGCGTGTGTGTGTTTTGGTGTACGCGTGTGTGTGTTTTGGTGTACGCGTGTGTGTGTGTTTTGGTGTACGCGTGTGTGTGTTTTGGTGTACGCGTGTGTGTGTTTTGGTGTACGCGTGTGTGTGTTTTGGTGTACGCGTGTGTGTGTTTTGGTGTGGTGTACGCGTGTGTGTGTGTTTTGGTGTACGCGTGTGTGTGTGTTTTGGTGTACGCGTGTGTGTGTTTTGGTGTACGCGTGTGTGTGTTTTGGTGTACGCGTGTGTGTGTTTTGGTGTACGCGTGTGTGTGTGTTTTGGTGTACGCGTGTGTGTGTGTTTTGGTGTACGCGTGTGTGTGTGTTTTGGTGTACGTGTGTGTGTGTTGGTGTACGTGTGTGTGTTTTGGTGTACGTGTGTGTGTGTTTTGGTGTACGTGTGTGTGTGTTTTGGTGTACGTGCGTGTGTGTTTTGGTGTACGTGCGTGTGTGTTTTGGTGTACGTGCGTGTGTGTTTTGGTGTACGTGTGTTTTGGTGTACGTGTGTTTTGGTGTACGTGTGTTTTGGTGTACGTGTGTTTTGGTGTACGTGTGTGTGTGTTTTGGTGTACGTGTGTGTGTGTGTTTTGGTGTACGTGTGTGTTTTGGTGTACGTGTGTGTGTGTGTTTTGGTGTGCGTGTGTGTTTGTTTTGGTGTGTGTGTGTGTGTGTTTTGGTGTGCGTGTGTGCGCAAAGTTGTGTAAACGGAGAGGAAAGATATACAGTGTCTTCAGAAAGTCTTCACACCCCTTTACTTTTCCCACATTTTGTTGTATTACAGCCTAAATAAAAAATTATGCTAATTTAATGAAAAGCTGACATTTATTGAGTCAATAAGTATTCAAGCCAAGTATTCAAGTTCAGGAGTAAAATTTGTCTTAAGTCAAATAGAATGGACTTTGAGTGCAATAATAGTGTTTTACATCATTTTTGAATTACTACCTCGTCCTTGTACCCCAAACATACAATTATCTGTAAGGTCCCTCAGTTGAGAAGTGAATTTCAAACACAGACTCGACCACAAAGACCAGGGAGCTTTTCCAATGCATAGCAAAGAAGGGCACTTATTGGATAAAGAAGGGCAGACATTGAAATCCCTTTGAGAATGGTGAAGTTATTAACTACACTAAGGATGGTGTATCAATACACCCAGTCACTACAAAGATACAGGCCTCCTTCCTTTTTTTATTTTATTTCATTTATTTCACCTTTATTTAACCAGGTAGGCTAGTTGAGAACAAGTTCTCACTTACAACTGCGACCTGGCCAAGATAAAGCAAAGCAGTGCGACACATACAACAACACAGAGTTACACATGGAATAAACAAACCTACAGTCAATAATACAGTAGAACAAAAGAAAATAAAAAGTCTATATACAGTGAGTGCAAATGAGGTAAGTTAAGGAAATAAATAGGCCAAGGTGGCGAAGTAATTACAATACAGCAATTAAACACTGGAATGGTAGATCGGCAGAAGATGAATATGCAGGTAGAGATACTGGGGTGCAAAGCAGCAAAATAAATAAATACAGTATGGGGATGAGGTAGTTAGATAGATGGGCTGTTTACAGATAGGCTAAGTACAGGTGCAGTGATCTGTATACTGCTCTGACAGCTGGTGCTTAAAGCTAGTGAGGGAGATGTGAGTCTCCAGCTTCAGAGATTTTTTTGCAATTCGTTCCAGTCATGGGCAGCAGAGAACTGGAAGGAAAGATGACCAAAGGAGGAATTGGCTTTGGGGGTGCCCAGTGAGATATACCTGCTGTAGCGGTGCTACGGGTGGGTGCTGCTATGGTGACCAATGAGCTGAGATAAGGCAGGGCTTTACCGAGCAGAGAGTTGCCAGAGAGGAAGGAAACCACTCAAGGATTTCACCAAAACATTATAATAATTTAGCAGACGTTCTTATTCAGAGCGACTTACAGGAGCAATTATGGTTAAGTGCCTTGCTCAAGGGCACATCAACAGATTTCTTTTCTCCTAGTTGGCTCAAGGATTTGTTCCAACAACTTTTAAGTTACTGGCCCACTGCTCTTAACCGCTAGGCTACCTGTTGCCCTAAATCCACACTGGAGTTGCTTACCAAGAAGACAGGTAATGTTCCTGAGAGGCCGAGTTACAGTTTTGAATGAAATCTACTTGAAAATCTGTCAAGACCTGAAAATGGTTGTCTAGCAATGATCACCAACCAATGTGACAGAGCTTGAAGAATTTAGAAAATAATGGGCAAATGTTGCACAATCCAGGTGTGGAAAGCTCTTAGAGACTTACCCTGAAAGACTCACAGCAGTAATCGCTGCCAAAGGTGCTTACACAAAGTATTGACTCAGGGGTGTGAATACTTATGCAAATTCAATTTCTGTATTTCATTTTCGAGAAATATTAGCACATTTTTCTAAAAACATGTTTTTACTTGGTTATTATAGGGTATTGTGTGTAGAATTTGAATTCAGGCTGTAACACACCAAAATGTGCAAGAAGTCAAGGGGTATGAATACTTTCTGAAGTCACTGTATACAGTGCCTGGTTCCCCCTCAGCAAGGGGATTAGGAGTGGCAACAGGAAGGCTCCCTCAGGCTCAGGGCACGCCATGCTATACATCCCTCACAGCACGTGAAACACACTTCTGTACTTGTGTACAGTATTCCCTCTATTTCCCACAGGCAGACTTGACACATTGAAGGAAGTTGTAGTTTCACTCAACACACACACACTACATGTCCCACGTGTGTGTGTTTCCATGGCCAGTGGTAGCAGCAGAACCCATGGTTGGTAGTGGCATGGGGGCGTTGTGGCCTGTTCTGTCGTAACAAAAATGATTTTAGTCTTCAGAGGGTTGCAGGGGAGGAGCTATTTTAGTACCGCAACGATATGTAAAGCTCTCCACACACACACACACACACGCTCTCTACACTGCTTTGCATGTGACCCTTGGTGCTGTAAAGCTAGCGAATAGGTGAACACAACTGTGGTTACTGCTACTGTGCTGAGCTGGAAATAGCAGGGAGAGGGTGGGCTGTGGTGAGGTGCTGCCTGCCTGCCACTCTAGGATACACTCGTCATCAACATCCACACAGCCCGAAGTAACTAAACTCAGCAAACTCAGCAAAAAGAAACCTTTTTCAGGACCCTGTCTTTCAAAGATAATTAGTTAAAATCCCAATAATTTCACAGATATTCATTATAAAGGCTTTAAACACTGTTTCCCATGCTTGTTTCAAAGATAATTAGTTAAAATCCCAATAAACCATAAACAATTAATGAACATGCACCTGTTGAACGGTCATTAAGACACTAACAGCTTACAGACGGTAGGCAATTAAGGTCACAGTTATGAAAACTTAGGACACTAAAGAGGCCTTTCTACTGACTCTGATAAGCACCAAAGAAAGATGCCCAGGGTCCCTGCTCATCTGTGTGAACGTGCCTTAGGCATGCTGCAAGGAGGCATGAGGACTGCAGATGTGGCCAGGGCAATAAATTGCAATGTCCATACTGTGAGACGCCTAAGACGGCGCTACAGGATGGACAGCTGATCGTCCTCGCAGTGGCAGATCACGTGTAAAAACACCTGCACAGGATCGGTACATCCAAACATCACACCTGCGGGACAGGTACAGGATGGCAACAACTGCCTGAGTTACACCAGGAACGCACAATCCCTCAGTCAGTGCTCAGACTGTCCACAATAGGCTGAGAGAGGCTGGACTGAGGGCTTGTAGGCCTGTTGTAAGGCAGGTCCTCACCAGACATCACTGGCAACAACGTCACCTATGGGCACAAACCCACCGTCGCTGGACCAGACAGGACTGGAAACGAGTCACTAACGAGTCGCGATTTTGTCTCACCAGGGGTGATGGTCGGATTCGCAATTATTGTCGAAGGAATGACCGTTACACCGAAGCCTGTACTCTGGAGCGGGATTGATTTGGAGGGTCCGTCATGGTCCGGGGCGGTGTTTAACAGCATCATCGGACTGAGCTTGTCATTGCAGGCAATCTCAATGCTGTGCGTTACAGGGAAGACGTCCTCCTCCCTCATGTGGTACCCTTCCTGCAGGCTCATCTTGACATGACCCTCCAGCATTACAATGCCACCACACACAAAACGAGCAGTATGGCTGATTTCCTGCTTGACAGGAATGTCAGTGTTTTGCCATGGACAGCGAAGAGCCCGGATCTCAATCCCATTGAGCACGTCTGGGAGTTGTTGTTTTGGAGGGTGAGGGCTAGGGCCACTCCTCCCAGGAATGTCCGAGTACTTGCAGGTGCCTTGATGGAAGAGTAGGGTAACATCTCACCGCAAGAACTGGCAAATCTGGTGCAGTCCATGAGGAGGAGATGCACTGCAGTACTTAATGCAGCTGGTGGCCACACCAGATGCTGACTGTTATTTTTGATTTTGACCCCCCCCCCCCCTTTTGTTCAAGGACACATTATTCCAGTTCTGTTAGTCACATGTCTGTGGAACTTGTTCAGTTTATGTCTGTTGTTGGATCTTATGTTCATACAAATATTTACACATGTTAAGTTTGCTGAAAATAAACGCAGTTGACAGTGAGAAGACATTTTATTTTTTTGCTGAGTTTACATACACACACAGAACTGTACATAGAACTAACAGGCCAACAGTGTGCCTCGCCCACCTTCCTCTCTCCCTCACCCACTGTGGTCGATGCCAGTAGAGTCAATCAGCCTCACTGGGGCCTCTCCTCTCATTGACGGCTTCCTGTTTAATAATCAATAGGGATGTATTGTGCACACACACACATGCATACGCACACACACACACTTTTCGTCTGACACAAACACAGATAGATAACACAGTTGTTACTGTTGCTGAAGGAAACCGTTCAGAAAACTACAAGCCCACTCATCTTTTAGGCAAATGGGTATGCATTGCTTTTGTGATTCATACAACTCCTCTCTCCTTCCCCAGGCAATCATCAACAGCACCATCACCCCCAACATGACCTTCACCAAGACCTCCCAGAAGTTTGGCCAGTGGGCTGACAGCCGAGCCAACACCGTCTATGGCCTGGGCTTCTCCTCAGAGAACCACCTGCTCAAGGTACACACACACATTGCCAAAGTTGAGCTCACAAACACACCACATACACACACAAACTAGTTTAGTCAGTGTTGTCTGTGTCATTGTGGTTCTTTCTCAGTTTGCAGAGAAGTTTGCAGAGTTTAAAGAGGCGGCCCGATTAGCCAAGGAGAAATCCCAGGAAAAGATGGAACTCACCAGCACCCCCTCTCAGGTAGTCTCAACAACACACACCCCTACCTCAGATGGGATAGTTCACCAACACCTACTTACTCACCTTAATTAAAAAGAAACCTGTTTCCTTACATTAAATGTAGCTTTTGGACCAGTATAGTCTGCAAAGCACCTGGTGTTTTTGTACACAACCCACCACTAACATTAACATTTTGTTACCAGAAAACAATGGGAGTGAATGGACCCCAAGTGATTTCGGTATCACAGGAAGTGATTGGAAACACTACCTGCAAAGCACTACTCTTGGATGAGATGTTAAACTAATTCCTAATGGGAGTGTCTGAAGCCAGTACTCTCTTGGCAAGACTATAGTGTGTTAACTCCAGTGTCCTGGCTAAACTCCCAACCTGGCCTAACCATCCCCAGGTTTCAATTGGCTCATTCAACCCATCTCTTCTCCACTGCAACTCTTCCCCAGGTCACTGCACTAAAAAAGAATGTGCTCTCAGTACCTCACAAAGTACCTCCCAGAGTACCTCACAAAGTACCTCCCAGAGTACCTCTCAGAGTACCTGTAAAAAATAAGGTAAAATGGAATCTAAATCATTGTCATCTGACCCCAGTCTCCGATAACCCTCCTGCTTTGCCCTCTTACTCCAGTCCAGTGTTGAAATCCCCAACTACCCCAGGCTAACACTCCAGCCCTTCAGGTGGTCTCCCCACAATGTTGTCACTGCTGTAGAAACATGGACCAAACAATGTCCATTATACAGTATGGTGTATATTTACCCTAGTATTGAGGTGTTGAATGGCACTGTTCCACTCTTTGGGGAGAACCCTGCCCTCCATGGATTAACCAATTTCTCCCTCTCTCCCCCATCCTAATATCAGATTAACACACAGATTAATGAATCCCTTCTCAGTCTCAGATTAACTCTGATCTCCCAGTGTCAGCTATGCTTCCATAAAGCGATGTTTCTTTTTTCAAGTGAGAAAACAACAAGCTCACTTGAAAACACATAGGCCTACTCACTTGAGAGAAACAAAAACTCACTTGAAACATCACTTTCTGTGGAGTGTAACTCATTGTGCAGGTATTCTCTCCACATTACATCAGTATTTTATTTACTCAGCAGTTGAGAACATACAGTTCAACTGTATTTCTGTTCCTTTAACCTTATTGTTTACATCATGCCAGGAGTCAGCCACTGGTGACCTGCAGTCACCTTTGACCCCGGAGAGCATCAACGGCACTGATGACGAGAGGGGCACCACCCCTGAAATGCCGCAGCACCCACCCGAGCCCCGTCCCGAGCCGTCTCAGAACCAACTGCCCTTCTCCCACAGGTAAGAACAAGGCTCTGAAGCCAGGGGCTGGAGTAGGGTGTCAAGCACAAAGATAGTTCACCTCAGTGGGCAAGGCATGGTTGGTCAGTGGGCAAGGCATGGTTGGTCAGTGGGCAAGGCATGGTTGGTCAGTGGGCAAGGCATGGTTGGTCAGTGGGCAAGGCATGGTTGGTCAGTGGGCAAGGCATGGTTGGTCAGTGGGCAAGGCATGGTTGGTCAGTGGGCAAGGCATGGTTGGTCAGTGGGCAAGGCATGGTTGGTCAGTGGGCAAGGCATGGTTGGTCAGTGGGCAAGGCATGGTTGGTCAGTGGGCAAGGCAATGGTTGGTCAGTGGGCAAGGCAATGGTTGGTCAGTGGGCAAGGCATGTTTGGTCAGTGGGCAAGGCATGGTTGGTCAGTGGGCAAGGCATGGTTGGTCAGTGGGCAAGGCATGGTTGGTCAGTGGGCAAGGCATGGTTGGTCAGTGGGCAAGGCAATGGTTGGTCAGTGGGCGAAGGCAATGGTTGGTCAGTGGGCGAAGGCAATGGTTGGTCAGTGGGCGAAGGCAATGGTTGGTCAGTGGGCGAAGGCAATGGTTGGTCAGTGGGCGAAGGCAATGGTTGGTCAGTGGGCGAAGGCAATGGTTGGTCAGTGGGCGAAGGCAATGGTTGGTCAGTGGGCGAAGGCAATGGTTGGTCAGTGGGCGAAGGCAATGGTTGGTCAGTGGGCGAAGGCAATGGTTGGTCAGTGGGCGAAGGCAATGGTTGGTCAGTGGGCGAAGGCAATGGTTGGTCAGTGGGCGAAGGCAATGGTTGGTCAGTGGGCGAAGGCAATGGTTGGTCAGTGGGCGAAGGCAATGGTTGGTCAGTGGGCGAAGGCAATGGTTGGTCAGTGGGCGAAGGCAATGGTTGGTCAGTGGGCGAAGGCAATGGTTGGTCAGTGGGCGAAGGCAATGGTTGGTCAGTGGGCGAAGGCAATGGTTGGTCAGTGGGCGAAGGCAATGGTTGGTCAGTGGGCGAAGGCAATGGTTGGTCAGTGGGCGAAGGCAATGGTTGGTCAGTGGGCGAAGGCAATGGTTGGTCAGTGGGCGAAGGCAATGGTTGGTCAGTGGGCGAAGGCAATGGTTGGTCAGTGGGCGAAGGCAATGGTTGGTCAGTGGGCGAAGGCAATGGTTGGTCAGTGGGCGAAGGCAATGGTTGGTCAGTGGGCGAAGGCAATGGTTGGTCAGTGGGCGAAGGCAATGGTTGGTCAGTGGGCGAAGGCAATGGTTGGTCAGTGGGCGAAGGCAATGGTTGGTCAGTGGGCGAAGGCAATGGTTGGTCAGTGGGCGAAGGCAATGGTTGGTCAGTGGGCGAAGGCAATGGTTGGTCAGTGGGCGAAGGCAATGGTTGGTCAGTGGGCGAAGGCAATGGTTGGTCAGTGGGCGAAGGCAATGGTTGGTCAGTGGGCGAAGGCAATGGTTGGTCAGTGGGCGAAGGCAATGGTTGGTCAGTGGGCGAAGGCAATGGTTGGTCAGTGGGCGAAGGCAATGGTTGGTCAGTGGGCGAAGGCAATGGTTGGTCAGTGGGCGAAGGCAATGGTTGGTCAGTGGGCGAAGGCAATGGTTGGTCAGTGGGCGAAGGCAATGGTTGGTCAGTGGGCGAAGGCAATGGTTGGTCAGTGGGCGAAGGCAATGGTTGGTCAGTGGGCGAAGGCAATGGTTGGTCAGTGGGCGAAGGCAATGGTTGGTCAGTGGGCGAAGGCAATGGTTGGTCAGTGGGCGAAGGCAATGGTTGGTCAGTGGGCGAAGGCAATGGTTGGTCAGTGGGCGAAGGCAATGGTTGGTCAGTGGGCGAAGGCAATGGTTGGTCAGTGGGCGAAGGCAATGGTTGGTCAGTGGGCGAAGGCAATGGTTGGTCAGTGGGCGAAGGCAATGGTCGGTCAGTGGGCGAAGGCAATGGTCGGTCAGTGGGCGCGAAGGCAATGGTCGGTCAGTGGGCGAAGGCAATGGTCGGTCAGTGGGCGAAGGCAATGGTCGGTCAGTGGGCGAAGGCAATGGTCGGTCAGTGGGCGAAGGCAATGGTCGGTCAGTGGGCGAAGGCAATGGTCGGTCAGTGGGCGAAGGCAATGGTCGGTCAGTGGGCGAAGGCAATGGTCGGTCAGTGGGCGAAGGCAATGGTCGGTCAGTGGGCGAAGGCATTGGTCGGTCAGTGGGCGAAGGCAATGGTCGGTCAGTGGGCGAAGGCAATGGTCGGTCAGTGGGCGAAGGCAATGGTCGGTCAGTGGGCGAAGGCAATGGTCGGTCAGTGGGCGAAGGCAATGGTCGGTCAGTGGGCGAAGGCAATGGTCGGTCAGTGGGCGAAGGCAATGGTCGGTCAGTGGGCGAAGGCAATGGTCGGTCAGTGGGCGAAGGCTGAATAAATGAGCACTTTCAGTTCTCTTTGGAAATGGTAAGATAATACCAATTGATACAAAACTATCTTCCAATTCCTTACTTTACAACTCATCTTCCTTTGTACAAGCTGAACATCCACAGTACTCCACTGTGTTCCCATGTTCAGTCTGGTATTGGTGGGGTTTAGCTGTTCACTGGGACCTCTTATTTAAAAGGAAATTGGCACAGCAGCAGCACCGCGTGTGCATGGTCTGCTCGCACCTGGATGTGTCGAGTCATCCATCTCTTATTCATGTGGTCCCAGAACCCTGGACAGCAGTTAGGCATTATATCAAAACACTGTGTAGTGCTGATTTTAATTATTAATGACTAAATAAATGGAAAATGTATTTCACTCCCCCGCCCCTTCGTATTCACCATACACAGTTCCCACATGAGTTCCACTCTAGCCTCTGAGGTCAGTAATGCTGATGAACATGAAGTTGAACATGCATTTGTACATTGGTGCTGGAATGGTTCATAGTCTTTAGTCAAATGACAGCATTGTTATTTTTTGCAATAAACTCAGGAAAACAATGATTGAGTTTATATCAGAGATGGAGTCTTGATCTTGCAGTCTTAAGACCAGTCGTGACCACAAAAAAGCAGTCTTGGTCAGTTGGTCTTGTCATGTGTCTCAATACACTGGGTCTGGGTCTTGGTCACTGAAACTCTGCTGAAGTGTCTGTCTGTCTCCAGTTCGTCCAGTATTAACAAGCACTGGGAGGCCGAGCTGGCAGCCCTGAAGGGCAACAATGCCAAGCTGACAGCAGCTCTGCTGGAGTCCACAGCCAACGTCAAACAGTGGAAACAACAACTGGCTGCTTACCAGGAGGAGGCTGAGAGACTTCACAAACGGGTAAGACTGACATTATAAAGGGATACTGGAGAGAGACTACACAAACGGGTAAGACTGACATTATAAAGGGATACTGGAGAGAGACTACACAAACGGGTAAGACTGACATTATAAAGGGATACTAGAGAGAGACTACACAAACGGGTAAGACTGACTTTATAAAGGGATACTAGAGAGAGACTACACAAACGGGTAAGACTGACATTATAAAGGGATACTAGAGAGAGACTACACAAACGGGTAAGACTGACTGACTTTATAAAGGGATACTGGAGAGAGACTACACAAACGGGTAAGACTGACTGACTTTATAAAGGGATACTGGAGAGAGACTACACAAACGGGTAAGACTGACTGACTTTATAAAGGGATACTGGAGAGAGACTACACAAACGGGTAAGACTGACTGACTTTATAAAGGGATACTGGAGAGAGACTACACAAACGGGTAAGACTGACTGACTTTATAAAGGGATACTGGAGAGAGACTACACAAACGGGTAAGACTGACATTATAAAGGGATACTGGAGAGAGACTTCACAAACGGGTAAGACTGACATTATAAAGGGATACGAGAGAGAGACTACACAAACGGGTAAGACTGACATTACAAAGGGATACTGGAGAGAGACTACACAAACAGGTAAGACTGACATTATAAAGGGATACTGGAGAGAGACTACGCAAACGGGTAAGACTGACATTATAAAGGGATACTGGAGAGAGACTACGCAAACGGGTAAGACTGACATTATAAAGGGATACTGGAGAGAGACTACACAAACGGGTAAGACTGACTGACTTTATAAAGGGATACTGGAGAGAGACTACGCAAACTGGTAAGACTGACTGGCTTTATAAAGGGATACTGGAGAGAGACTTCACAAACGGGTAAGACTGACATTATAAAGGGATACTGGAGAGAGACTACGCAAACGGGTAAGACTGGCTTTATAAAGGGATACTGGAGAGAGACTACGCAAACGGGTAGGACTTACTGGCTTTATAAAGGGATACATTACATTACATTTAAGTCATTTAGCAGACGCTCTTATCCAGAGCGACTTACAAATTGGTGAATTCACCTTCTGACATTCAGTGGAACAGCCACTTTACAATAGTGCATCTAAATCATTTAAGGGGGGGGGGGGGTGAGAAGGATTACTTATCCTATCCTAGGTATTCCTTGAAGAGGTGGGGTTTCAGGTGTCTCCGGAAGGTGGTGATTGACTCTGCTGTCCTGGCATCGTGAGGGAGTTTGTTCCACCATTGGGGGGCCAGAGCAGCGAACAGTTTTGACTGGGCTGAGCGGGAACTGTACTTCCTCAGTGGTAAGGAGGCGAGCAGGCCAGAGGTGGATGAACGCAGTGCCCTTGTTTGGGTGTAGGGCCTGATCAGAGCCTGGAGGTACTGCGGTGCCGTTCCCCTCACAGCTCCGTAGGCAAGCACCATGGTCTTGTAGCGGATGCGAGCTTCAACTGGAAGCCAGTGGAGAGAGCGGAGGAGCGGGGTGACGTGAGAGAACTTGGGAAGGTTGAACACCAGACGGGCTGCGGCGTTCTGGATGAGTTGTAGGGGTTTAATGGCACAGGCAGGGAGCCCAGCCAACAGCGAGTTGCAGTAATCCAGACGGGAGATGACAAGTGCCTGGATTAGGACCTGCGCCGCTTCCTGTGTGAGGCAGGGTCGTACTCTGCGGATGTTGTAGAGCATGAACCTACAGGAACGGGCCACCGCCATGATGTTGGTTGAGAACGACAGGGTGTTGTCCAGGATCACGCCAAGGTTCTTAGCGCTCTGGGAGGAGGACACAATGGAGTTGTCAACCGTGATGGCGAGGTCATGGAACGGGCAGTCCTTCCCCGGGAGGAAGAGCAGCTCCGTCTTGCCGAGGTTCAGCTTGAGGTGGTGATCCGTCATCCACACTGATATGTCTGCCAGACATGCAGAGATGCGATTCGCCACCTGGTCATCAGAAGGGGGAAAGGAGAAGATTAATTGTGTGTCGTCTGCATAGCAATGATAGGAGAGACCATGTGAGGTTATGACAGAGCCAAGTGACTTGGTGTATAGCGAGAATAGGAGAGGGCCTAGAACAGAGCCCTGGGGGACACCAGTGGTGAGAGCGCGTGGTGAGGAGACAGATTCTCGCCACGCCACCTGGTAGGAGCGACCTGTCAGGTAGGACGCAATCCAAGCGTGGGCCGCGCCGGAGATGCCCAACTCGGAGAGGGTGGAGAGGAGGATCTGATGGTTCACAGTATCGAAGGCAGCCGATAGGTCTAGAAGGATGAGAGCAGAGGAGAGAGAGTTAGCTTTAGCAGTGCGGAGCGCCTCCGTGATACAGAGAAGAGCAGTCTCAGTTGAATGACTAGTCTTGAAACCTGACTGATTTGGATCAAGAAGGTCATTCTGAGAGAGATAGCGGGAGAGCTGGCCAAGGACGGCACGTTCAAGAGTTTTGGAGAGAAAAGAAAGAAGGGATACTGGTCTGTAGTTGTTGACATCGGAGGGATCGAGTGTAGGTTTTTTCAGAAGGGGTGCAACTCTCGCTCTCTTGAAGACGGAAGGGACGTAGCCAGCGGTCAGGGATGAGTTGATGAGCGAGGTGAGGTAAGGGAGAAGGTCTCCGGAAATGGTCTGGAGAAGAGAGGAGGGAATAGGGTCAAGCGGGCAGGTTGTTGGGCGCCGGCCGTCACAAGAAGCGAGATTTCATCTGGAGAGAGAGGGGAGAAAGAGGTCAGAGCACAGGGTAGGGCAGTGTGAGCAGAACCAGCGGTGTCGTTTGACTTAGCAAACGAGGATCGGATGTCGTCGACCTTCTTTTCAAAATGGTTGACGAAGTCATCTGCAGAGAGGGAGGAGGGGGGGTAGGGGGAGGAGGATTCAGGAGGGAGGAGAAGGTGGCAAAGAGCTTCCTAGGATTAGAGGCAGATGCTTGGAATTTAGAGTGGTAGAAAGTGGCTTTAGCAGCAGAGACAGAGGAGGAAAATGTAGAGAGGAGGGAGTGAAAGGATGCCAGGTCCGCAGGGAGGCGAGTTTTCCTCCATTTCCTCTCGGCTGCCCGGAGCTCTGTTCTGTGAGCTCGCAATGAGTCGTCGAGCCACGGAGCGGGAGGGGAGGACCGAGCCGGCCTGGAGGATAGGGGACATAGAGAGTCAAAGGATGCAGAAAGGGAAGAGAGGAGGGTTGAGGAGGCAGAATCAGGAGATAGGTTGGAGAAGGTATGAGCAGAGGGAAGAGATGATAGGATGGAAGAGGAGAGAGTAGCGGGGGAGAGAGAGCGAAGGTTGGGACGGCGCGATACCATCCGAGTAGGGGCAGTGTGGGAAGTGTTGGATGAGAGCGAGAGGGAAAAGGATACAAGGTAGTGGTCGGAGACTTGGAGGGGAGTTGCAATGAGGTTAGTGGAAGAACAGCATCTAGTAAAGATGAGGTTGAGCGTATTGCCTGCCTTGTGAGTAGGGGGAAGGTGAGAGGGTGAGGTCAAAAGAGGAGAGGAGTGGAAAGAAGGAGGCAGAGAGGAATGAGTCAAAGGTAGACGTGGGGAGGTTAAAGTCGCCCAGGACTGTGAGAGGTGAGCCGTCCTCAGGAAAGGAGCTTATCAAGGCATCAAGCTCATTGATGAACTCTCCGAGGGAACCTGGAGGGCGATAAATGATAAGGATGTTAAGCTTGAAAGGGCTGGTAACTGTGACAGCATGGAATTCAAAGGAGGCGATAGACAGATGGGTAAGGAGAGAAAGAGAGAATGACCACTTGGGAGAGATGAGGATCCCGGTGCCACCACCCCGCTGACCAGAAGCTCTCGGGGTGTGCGAGAACACGTGGGCGGACGAAGAGAGAGCAGTAGGAGTAGCAGTGTTATCTGTGGTGATCCATGTTTCCGTCAGTGCCAAGAAGTCGAGGGACTGGAGGGAGGCATAGGCTGAGATGAACTCTGCCTTGTTGGCCGCAGATCGGCAGTTCCAGAGGCTACCGGAGACCTGGAACTCCACGTGGGTCGTGCGCGCTGGGACCACCAGATTAGGGTGGCCGCGGCCACGCGGTGTGGAGCGTTTGTATGGTCTGTGCAGAGAGGAGAGAACAGGGATAGATAGACACATAGTTGACAGGCTACAGAAGAGGCTACGCTAATGCAAAGGAGATTGGAATGACAAGTGGACTACACGTCTCGAATGTTCAGAAAGTTAAGCTTACGTAGCAAGAATCTTATTGACTAAAATGATTGAAATGATACAGTACTGCTGGAGTAGGCTAGCTGGCAGTGGCTGTGATGTTGACACTACACTAATCAAGTCGTTCCGTCGAGAGAGAGACTACACAAACGGGTAAGACTGACTTTATAAAGGGATACTAGAGAGAGACTACACAAACAGGTAAGACTGACTTTATAAAGGGATACAAGAGAGAGACTACACAAACAGGTAAGACTGACATTATAAAGGGATACTAGAGAGACTACACAAACGGGTAAGACTGACTTTATGAAGGGAAACTGGAGAGAGACTACACAAACGGGTAAGACTGACTGACTTTATAAAGGGATACGAGAGAGACTACACAAACGGGTAAGACTGACTTTATAAAGGGAAACTGGAGAGAGACTAAACAAACGGGTAAGACTGACTTTATAAAGGGAAACTGGAGAGAGACTACACAAACGGGTAAGACTGACTGACATTATAAAGGGAAACTGGAGAGAGACTACACAAACGGGTAAGACTGACATTATAAAGGGGTACTGGAGAGAGACTACACAAACGGGTAAGACTGACTTGCTTTATAAAGGGATACTAGAGAGAGACTACACACAGGTAAGACTGACATTATAAAGGGATACTAGAGAGAGACTACACAAACGGGCAAGACTGACATTATAAAGGGATACTAGAGAGAGACTACACAAATGGGCAAGACTGACTGACATAAAGGGAAACTGGAGAGAGACTACACAAACGGGCAATACTGACTGACATTATAAAGGGAAACTGGAGAGAGACTACACAAACGGGTAAGACCGAATGACATTATAAAGGGAAACTGGAGAGAGACTACACAAATGGGTTAGACTGACTGACATTATAAAGGGATACGAGAGAGAGACTACACAAACGGGTAAGACTGACTGACATAAAGGGAAACTGGAGAGAGACTAAACACACGGGTAAGACTGACTGACTTTATAAAGGGATACTAGAGAGAGACTACACAAACAGGACAGACTGACTTTATAAAGGGATACTGGAGAGAGACTACACAAACGGGTAAGACTGACTGACTTTATAAAGGGATACTGGAGAGAGACTACACAAACAGGTAAGACTGACTGACTTTATAAAGGGATACTAGAGAGAGACTACACAAACGGGTAAGACTGACTGACATTATAAAGGGAAACTGGAGAGAGACTTCACAAACGGGTAAGACTGACATTATAAAAGGATACTAGAGAGAGACTACACAAACGGGTAAGACTGACTGACTTTATAAAGGGATACTAGAAAGAGACTACACAAACGGGTAAGACTGACTTTATAAAGGGATACTAGAGAGAGACTACACAAATGGGTAAGACTGACTTTATAAAGGGATACTAGAGAGAGACTTCACAAACGGGTAAGACTGACATTATAAAGGGATACTAGAGAGAGACTACACAAATGGGTAAGACTGACATTATAAAGGGATACTAGAGAGAGACTACACAAACGGGTTACACTGACATTATAAAGGGATACTGGAGAGAGACTGCACAAACGGGTAAGACTGACTGATTTATAAAGGGATACTAGAGAGAGACTACACAAACAGGTAAGACTGACTTTATAAAGGGATACTAGAGAGAGACTACACAAATGGGTAAGACTGACTGACATTATAAAGGGAAACTGGAGAGCGACTTCACAAACGGGTAACACTGACATTATAAAGGGATACTAGAGAGAGACTACACAAACGGGTAAGACTGACTGACATTATAAAGGGAAACTGGAGAGAGACTACACAAACGGGTAAGACTGACATTATAAAGGGAAACTGGAGAGAGACTTCACAAACGGGTAAGACTGACATTATAAAGGGATACTAGAGAGAGACTACACAAACGGGTAAGACTGACTTTATGAAGGGAAACTGTAGAGAGACTACACAACGGGTAAGACTGACTTTATGAAGGGAAACTGGAGAAAGACTACACAAACGGGTAAGACTGACTGACTTTATAAAGGGATACGAGAGAGAGACTACACAAACGGGTAAGACTGACTTTATAAAGGGAAACTGGAGAGAGACTACACAAACGGGTAACACTGACTTTATGAAGGGATACTAGAGAGAGACTACACAAACGGGTAAGACTGACTGGCTTTATAAAGGGAAACTAGAGAGAGACTACACACGGGTAAGACTGACATAAAGGGATACTAGAGAGAGACTACACAAACGGGCAAGACTGACATTATAAAGGGATACTAGAGAGAGACTACACAAATGGGCAAGACTGACTGACATAAAGGGAAACTGGAGAGAGACTACACAAACGGGCAATACTGACTGACATTATAAAGGGAAACTGGAGAGAGACTACACAAACGGGTAAGACCGACTGACATTATAAAGGGAAACTGGAGAGAGACTAAAAAATGGGTAAGTCTGACTGACATTATAAAGGGATACGAGAGAGAGACTACACAAACGGGTAACACTGACATTATAAAGGGATACTGGAGAGAGACTACACAAACGGGTAACACTGACTTTATAAAGGGATACTGGAGAGAGACTACACAAACGGGTAAGACTGACTGACATAAAGGGAAACTGGAGAGAGACTACACAAACGGGTAACACTGACTGACATAAAGGGAAACTGGAGAGAGACTAAACAAACGGGTAAGACTGACTGACTTTATAAAGGGATACTGGAGAGAGACTACACAAACGGGTAAGACTGACTGACTTTATAAAGGGATACTAGAGAGAGACTGCACAAACGGGTAAGACTGACTGACTTTATAAAGGGATACTAGAGAGAGACTACACAAACGGGTAAGACTGACTTTATAAAGGGATACTAGAGAGAGACTACACAAACGGGTAAGACTGACTTTATAAAGGGATACTAGAGAAAGACTACACAAACGGGTAACACTGACATTATAAAGGGATACTAGAGAGAGACTACACAAACGGGTAACACACTTTATAAAGGGATACTGGAGAGAGACTACACAAACGGGTTAGACTGACTGACTTTATAAAGGGAAACTGGAGAGAGACTACACAAACGGGTAAGACTGACTGACATTATAAAGTGATACTAGAGAGAGACTACACAAACGGGTAAGACTGACTGACTTTATAAAGGGATACTAGAGAGAGACTACACAAACGGGTAAGACTGACTGACTTTATAAAGGGATACTAGAGAGAGACTACACAAACGGGTAAGACTGACTTTATAAAGGGATACTAGAGAGAGACTACACAAACGGGTAAGACTGACTTTATAAAGGGATACTAGAGAAAGACTACACAAACGGGTAACACTGACATTATAAAGGGATACTAGAGAGAGACTACACAAACGGGTAACACACTTTATAAAGGGATACTGGAGAGAGACTACACAAACGGGTTAGACTGACTGACTTTATAAAGGGATACTGCAGAGAGACTACACAAACGGGTAAGACTGACTGACATTATAAAGGGAAACTGGAGAGAGACTACACAAACGGGTAAGACTGACTGACATAAAGGGATACTAGAGAGAGACGACACAAACAGATCAGAATGGTTACACAAAGAACATAAAAACGATATGATTACCAACACTGTGTATGTCCTCAGGTGACAGAGCTGGAGTGTGTTAGTGGTCAGACGCCAGTCATCAAATCCCAGAAGACTGAGCTCAACCAGACGATAGAAGAACTGGAGTCAGCATTAAAGGCCAAGGAGGAGGTGTGTGTGTGTGTGTGTGTGTGTGTGTGTGTGTGTGGGGGGGGGGGGGATGTACATGTGAGCCCTGTGATTGTATATTTTCCCTCCCTGCAGGAACTAGAGAGGTTGAAAGAGGAAGTGGAGAGTGCTAATGAGTTCCAGACTCTGAAGGAATCGCTAACACATAAACTACAGGTGAGACTAATGAAGAACACTACTGTATTGCACTGCACACGACACTGGGCCTCACATCTGTTTTCACTGCAGTGTGTACGTTTGTGTTTGTTGGTTTGTGCGTGTTTGTGTTTATAAGTGTGGGTGTGTGTTTTTGTCTTTGTGTGTTTGTCTATACAGAGCCTTGCAAAAGTATTCAGACCCTTTGGATGTCTTCACATTTATTGTGTTACAAAGTGGGATTACAAATATTTTGATTGTCTTTTTTTGTCAGCAATCTACTCAAAATATTATAATGACAAAGTGGAAGAAACTATGTTTAAGATTTATACAAATTTGATTACTTAAGTATAGTCATTGCATAAGTATTAAGCCATTTTGATCAGGAAAGTCTAATTTCGTAAAGGAATAAAAATCAAGTAAGTTACATGGACTCACTCTGTGTGAAATAATAGGGCTTGACATGATTTTTGAATGACTACCTCTTCCCCTGTACCCCATACAACATATGTAAGGTCCCTCAGTCAAGTGTTGAATTGAGGCACCTGTACTTGAAAGTCAAACCATCTCAATTGGGTTGAGGTCAGGTGATTGTGGAGGCCAGGTCATCTGATGCAGCACTCATCACTGTCCTTCTTGGTCAAATGGTCCTCACACAGCCTGGAGGTGTGGTGGGTCACTGTCCTGTTGAAAAACAAATGATAGTCCCACTAAGTGCAAACTAGATGGGATATCTCTGCAGAAAGCTGTGGTAGCCATGCTGGTTAAGTGAGCCTTGAATTCTAAATAAATCACGGACAGTGGCACCAGCAAAAACACCATCGCACCACCACCTCCATGCTTCACGGTGGGAACCACACATGCAGAGATCTTTTGTTCACCTACTCTGCGTCTCACAAAGACACTGCGGTTGGAACCAAAAATCTCAAATTTGGACTTATCAGACCAAAGGACAGATTTACACCGGTCTAATGTCCTTTGGTCGTTTTTCTTGGCCCATGCAAGTCTCTTCTTATTGGCGTCCTTTAGTAGTGGTTTCTTTGCAGCAATTTGACCATGAAGGCCTGATTCACGCAGTCTCCTCTGAACAGTTGATGTTGAGATGTGTCTGTTACTTGAACTGTGTGACACATTTATTTGGGCTGCAATCTGAGGTGCAGTTAACTCTAATGAACTTATCCTCTGCAGCAGAGCTACCTCTGGGTCTTCCTTTCCTGTGGCGGTCCTCATCATAGCGTTGGATGGTTTTTGCGACTGCACTTGAAGAAACATTCAAAGTTCCTGAAATGTCCCACTTTGACTGACCTTCATGTCTTAAAGTAATGATGGACTGTCATTTCTCTTTGCTTATTTGAGCTGTTCTTGCCATAATATGGACCTGGTCTTTTACCAAATAGGGCTATCTTCTGTGTACCACCCTTACCTAGTCATAACACAACTGATTGGCTCAAATGCATGAAGAAAGAAATATTCACTATTTTAACTTTTATCAAGGCACACCTGTTAAGTGAAATTCATTCCAGGTGACTACCTCATGAAGCTGGTTGAGAGAATGCCAAGTGTGTGCTAAGCTGTCATCAAGGCAAAGGGTGGCTGCTTTAAAGAATCTCAATTATATAATATATTTTGATTTCTTTAACACTTTTTTTTGGTTACTACATGATTCCATATGTGTTATTTCATAGTTTTGATGTCTTCACTATTTTTATTCAATGTAGAAAATAGTCAAAATAAAGAAAATTTGTGAGTAGTACTTGAATGAGTAGGTGTGTTCAAACTTTTGACTGGTACTGGATATCTTTGAATAAAAATAAAGATTGTGCACTGGGCCTTTAATAGTCCTGTATTAGTGGACTGATATAGCCCTTTGCAGTGCAGGCAAAACATCTGCAGCCCCAAAAATACTTCCGGCAGACACTTTAACCTTGTTTCTTATGATTTCATTTTTGGTTGTACTATTTGCCATTTATGAATGTTAGTCAATGCGTTTCTATGGGCTTTAGAAAATCTATATTTTACCAAGTAATTGATACTTAAAGGGGTCCTACAATTTGAAATCAAATAGCTAAATTATCCATAGTACGACCATTTGAAAACAATTCCATGCCAGTTTAGGACCCCCCCCCCTTCCCCCAACGTCTTAGAATGTCTTATCCAGAGCGACATAGTAGTGAGTGAATACATTTGTTATTTGTACTGGTCCCCATGGGAATCCAACCCACAACCATGATTTTGCAAGCACCATGCTTTCTACCATCTGAGCCACACAGGACCTTTTTAATCACACTTTTTAACACAATAAAATGTGAAGATTCCAAGGGGTATGAATATTTTTTCGAGCCACTGTATGAGTATGTTTGCTGTGTGCACACGTTAACACATCTCCCCCCCCCCCACCCCCAGGAGACTGAGGAGCGGAACCAGACGTTGGAGGCCCAGTTGGGGGAGTTGGAGCTGCATCTGGAGGGCAGTCAGCTAGAGAGCGAGGCCTTCAGGAAGAGTCTGCGGTCCCTGCTGGAGCTGCTGGACGGGAAGATCTTTGAGCTGACAGAGCTCCGAGACAGCCTAGCCAGACTCATCGAGGACAGCAGCAGCTAGAAGAGACGAGAAGTGCTACGACAGAGCCCCCAAGTGGAGCACCATCGCCACCATAATAACATAGTGACTGGAGAATGAATTGTAGTGCACGAGGGCACTGTATGAAAATATTCACACACTGTTATTGGTACAAACACAGTCATTATTCTTCACTAACATGCACATAATCAAGCATGTGTTGATTATGCCACATGCTTGAACATAATTGTAAATAGATAGACTTGCTCGCTTGGATTCTCTAGTTTTGGCTAATGTTCACTACATATTGCTGGTACACCTGTATACTATATGAACATACTCACACACTTTATACACACACACACTTCAGAGGTCCTGTTGAGGCTTTGCTTGGGCCCTGCCTTCCATCTCTTTGCTCTCCCTGTGGGATGTTCTTTACACATTACAGACTGCAAGCTGCTCAGATATCTATTTTCTCTCTGCTTTTTTTTGCCAAGTCTGGCTAGCATTCCAGAGGATGTTGAATATGGTGGGTTATTTTACTTTGGGTTTTTCTTCCATTACAGACACAATTAACAGAAATAGGAAGCCCTCATTTTCTATATTTATTTGGTGCAAAGTTCAGTTGCTGGTGGATGTTTTTGTTTAATCTTTGCTGTTGTCCGTCATGGGTTCAGGTCTGTTTTCTAACTATTCTGCATATACCACTTTATTATTCAGTTATTACTACAGTACTATTATTGCTCTGGTTACTATGGAGATATCATTGTCAGCCAAATGGACAGTGCGATTAGATGAGGTCATGGAGATGTAGACAGTTGTACTCACGGATCCTTACAGCGTTTCACTGGACTCTACGGCCGTTTGCTCCGAGGCCCCATCTAACACTGGGCTAGGACTAAGGGTCAGAGGTCAGACAGATGACCTCCCAGTGACCTTGTTTTTAAATGCTCCTAATGTCCTCCTATCACAACATTTCCATGGAGATTAAAGAAGAATGTGGCATCTTGTCCAAGATTGAGGACCGATCTGGGACAACCTTCTATACTAAATGAGCAATATAAAGAGAGAGCGTCAAGAGTAAAAATACACATTTCAGTCTCGCTTTCAGGTATTTTCCTCCTCTTCTGGGAAATGTAAGGAGAGACCAGGTGGAAACAACGCCAACCCAAGACCAGAAGCTGGGGTTTGGGTCAGCAGTTACTACAAGTCTTTCCTTTCTATAAACTTTTTTATTACAAATACTAATATAACAAATTTATAGTGCACTTGTGAAAATGGAATTGAATGTTTGGGTGAATCTAAAACTATTTTTCTTTATTTTCCCCCTCCTTGTTTCTGTTACAACTTGAAGTGCAGTGATTGATTGGTTCCTATGTTTTCCCTTAATTTATTATTCCAGATATATTATAACCACAGATTGAGAATTTTATGAAGCAAATTTTTGTTTGAACTTAATGATTTTCATGTCTGGTATGTGGGTGTCAAGGTAGATTTTTTTATTTATTCTTTTTTTTTTTGGTGTAAAAAAAAACGGGCAATATTTTTGAACTACTTAAAAAGGAAATGGATTTACAGAGACCCTTGTGCATAGCATGTGTGGTTTGCAGAGACATCATTTCCTTTTGCCAAATGTTTTCCTGTACAGAATATGAATTTTGCTGACATTGCCTTTGGTACAAAGATGCATCAATGGTAGCTAACTACGGAACTTTTGTCGGGTTTACTATTGCCAAAAATCTGTGATAATGTATAAAAAAATAAAACTATATGTATACCTGAAGAACACTATTTAAGGGCTTGTTGGTTCTGGTATCTTTGAGAGATTTGAATGTGGTTTCTGGGTTGGTTGGCGTTTTCAATTATGATCTGTACTACAATTTGAAAGGGAATAATGTTTGAGTAATAATTTTAAATGATTATACCACATGCTTAAACAATTAATTGAGTTTATAGTAAAATGTAAAAAAAAAAAAAAAAAAAAGTGTTGTCATTTTTCACTATCTGAATGTTCCTCATTTTCTCTAATCTGCACTCACTTCAGTTCCTGTCCTGATGCTTCTTGTATAACATCACATCCACTCACTGCCTTAAAGGGGATTGTTTGGCTTTTTTTTTAATGAAATACTATGTGGTTGACCTCATGTGGATGTGCATGATGTACTAGACCCAACAAAAGGCTGTCTGGTTTGGCCAAAGGCTGAGTTGAGTTCTAATGACTGTGATAAGTCAAAGAACAGGACAGGAAGACATGTCGGGACTTGGTTTTATTTTGAAGGGAAAAAATATAACTGGGATATATAAAGCAGTTAGGAATGCAATAACCGTAAGACGAGTAAAAGGCAAAAGAAAACATTTAAGCACATTTACATTTTGTATGGTATTGCTTTATAAATTCTTACTCCATTTCTTAAATCATGAAGTGTTTTACTCAATAAATACTTAGGATGTTTTTAAGCATGCCAATGTATTTTCAGGATGTACATCACATTATATATTACATTTCAGTTTAATATAATAATATTGCACTTATCTTGTGACGGACTCATCTTTAAATCAGACCAGGCCAGCCACATGCATAAGGTCATACAAGTCAAAGGTTATAGGTCAAACTGTAGTGTTAGCTAAAGACAGAAGAGAGGGAAATGAATAATACAAAAGATTTTACAAATCATGTATAAAATAAACAAAATACATAAAGATCCCAAATACAATGAAGAAAACTGACAAAAATGGAAGTGATTTTCCAACAGACAGGTTTGTTCTGTATATGGACAGGAAGGGGGCATCTCAATATAACTAAAATGGCTGCCTCTACACTCCTAAACGTCTCTCCATCTGCACTACAAAAAGATCTGGACAGTGAAAAGCTAATTCCTCTGAGTCAATATACTGTGTTGCTGTCACCTACACACCGTTTATAGATTCAGTGCAGATAAAGGAGAAGAAGCCACTTCAGACTAGAGACCCAGTCAGAGATATGCGGACGCTGCAGAAAGTCACATGATTGGGTTTTAACCACTTGCCATGAAGACACAGCATGAAGAATGAGCCCCATATGCTCAGCCTACTGACTCACTGTGGTTAGTTACCAGTACCATACCACTGGTGGATTCAGTGAGGTAAACACAGATAGAAATATAATGAATAGTGCTGACAAGGTCCCTGTTCTACATGACCGACAATCATATCAGTTCTGCACCATACATTTCTATCTGAGTGTTTTTCAAGACCGGAAAAATACAGTACTACCACCTTTGACCTGGCCAAATGTCAACTTGGACAGCAGTTGTACACACAGTCCTTCAGTTCTAAACAGTACACCATTTTCTCTTCAACATGTCCTTCATACTCAGTGCATGATTCATTACAGTAAACAGAGATTGTTCCTATAGAAATAGTTTCAGTTTTGACAGCTCTTAGATAAAATAATCAGGCGTAGATAACGTGAAACGACTCCACGGTAATAGTGGACTCATGAAAAATAATAACAGTGAAAATAAAGCAGTGAAAAAAGAAAAACTCCTTAAAAAGAACGTAAAAGCACATTTTAAAACCATCAACAGAAACACATGTCATGATGGAATATGAATATAGAGTATGGAATGAATGACACCTGTCTTTGTAGAGCTGGACAGATCAGCTGACTTTAAAGGGCACTGGTTTTACAGAGAAAAATATCATGACTTCTCGACACCAGGGTTTGCCACGCTCACCCGCAGAGGACTGGACGGTGTGAGTGCAGGCATTTTGTTCCAGCCAAACAATAACACATTTTATTCTATGGGGGGTTGAATTAACATTAAAGAAAACACTCAATCCTGTCAAACGGAAAACCAACTCACCCCAGCAACCTAACCTCTCCAACCTCATAGTTCATTCTATAGAAAGGGATCCCAGAACCCTAGCTCTCCAGTCGGTGCACTGACAAGGAGCCTTATTCCCCCACTTGGTCCAGGACAAAGAAGGAATCGAGTGAAGGAATTACTTTTACATAGTGACTTTCATACTAGGTTCTCAAAGTGCTTGACTATATAGAGCGTGAGGAGTCAGCACAACACAGAAAACCAGGAGCAAAGGCTAGTGGTCCATTACAAAGACCAGAAGAAATAGTAAGAAATAGTTAACATCTCTGCTCAGCTTTCAGTCTGTCAATGTGGAGCCAGAAATAGTAGATGGTAGTGGCTGAGGTCAAAGGTCAGAGTCCCAGTCGGTGCCATTGTGTGTGTGTGTATCTTGTATCTAGTTCTCCCAGTCGGTGCAGGGCAGGCCTTCGTCCTCAGACTCAGACTCAGGCGAAGCCTCCTTGATGCGTCTCAGGGCTTCATGGATGGAGCGGGTCAGAGCGTCGGCAGAGTGGGGGAACAAGCCCTTGGTGTGCCGCTGTTCCGGCCGCGTCCGCACCTTCTTCAACCGGACACCCTGCCGGATCTGGGCCAGGATGTTGTTACTCTCGTCATCGTCTGGGTCGGGGGCTAGGACTCTCAGCTCAGCCTTACGCAGGTGGAAGCTGCCTCTCTTCAGGGAGTTCAGGACCTCGTCCATGGGAGAACTCGCTGGAGAGATGGGAGGATGGAACAATGTTAAAAATCTAGTCAAGTTATGATTTTGATATATTCTTTTAAAATCCAGGAAACAGTATGTTGTCATGTCTGACCTCTCCTCCATTGTGAGGAGTCCAGCATGGCTGTCTTCTTCAGTTTCTTTCTGGCTGTCTGCAGCTGACTGCTGTCAAAGAAACGTGGGGAGAAGGGAGCCAGGGGGAGAGGCTCTGAATCTGACCCAGCCTTGGATTGCCGGACTGGGCTAGTGGGATGAGCCCACTCAACTCCCTCACTGGAGAGGTCATCTAAGGAGGGAGGGGGTGGGGGAGGAGGAAGGGGAGGAGGTGGAGGGGCAGAGGAGGGAATCGCTGAGAGGGGAGGAAGAGAGGGGGCAGAGAGAGGCCCAGTGGCGCCCCCTGGCGGGGGTAGAGAGACACTCTGATGACCACAGGCATCAGAGGGAGGAGCAAAGAGCTCAGGGAGGTCAACAGTGTCTGTTTGGACACTGGCAACCAGGGTCTCAGGCCTCCCCGCGGGGGAGAGGGGAGTGGAGGTTTTCCTCCGGGAGTGGCCGTGGGACATACGCAGTCTGCTGGACTTCAGAGTCACCTGACCAGGGAAACGCTGCAACAGACAAAGAACCAACAGTTACATCTAAACACAGCGTCAACCTAAGATATACTCAACATGAGACGTTTAGACTGTGTTATTCAGAGGTAACTGTGTCCTCTCACCTGTTTGAAGCTGCGTAGTCTGTCCAGAGTTCTCGACCTATCCAGATTCATTCTGGCGTTACTCCTCTCCTCCTCTTCCTCCTGCTCCTCCCCTCGCTATGGAGAAACAGACAGGATGAGGAACTATTCACCATCATTGCCATAACACTGAATCAACTAGAGGCATTAATTAGGGCTGATTTCAAGTTTTCATAACAATCGGTAATCTGCCTTTTTGGACACTGATTATGGACAACTACATTGCAATCCACGAAGAGACTGTATGGCAGGCTGACCACCTGTTACGGCAGGCTGACCACCTGTTACGGCAGGCTGACCACCTGTTACGGCAGGCTGACCACCTGTTACGGCAGGCTGACCACCTGTTACGGCAGGCTGACCACCTGTTACGGCAGGCTGACCCCCTGTTACGGCAGGCTGACCACCTGTTACGGCAGGCTGACCCCCTGTTACGGCAGGCTGACCACCTGTTACGGCAGGCTGACCACCTGTTACGGCAGGCTGACCACCTGTTACGGCAGGCTGACCACCTGTTACGGCAGGCTGACCACCTGTTACGGCAGGCTGACCACCTGTTACGGCAGGCTGACCACCTGTTACACGAGTGCAGCATCAAAATTACCTGTGGCTGCAAGGAGTCAAGGTAAGTTGTTAGCTAGCATTAAACTAGCTAACTATAAAAAAAACAATAAAATCTTCACATAATCACGAGTTAACTACACATGGTTGATGATATTACTAGGTTAACTAGCTTGTCCTGTGTTGCATATAATCAATGCGGTGCCTGTTAATTTATCATCGAATCACAGATTACTTCAACTTCGTCAAACGGGTGATGATTTAACAAAAGCGCATTCGCGAAAAAAGCACAATCGTTGCACAAATGTACCTAACCATAAACATCAATGCCTTTCTTAAAACTAATACACAGAAGTATATACAGTGCCTTGCGAAAGTATTCGGCCCCCTTGAACTTTGCGACCTTTTGCCACATTTCAGGCTTCAAACATAAAGATATAAAACTGTATTTTTTTGTGAAGAATCAACAACAAGTGGGACACAATCATGAAGTGGAACGACATTTATTGGATATTTCAAACTTTTTTAACAAATCAAAAACTGAAAAATTGGGCGTGCAAAATTATTCAGCCCCTTTACTTTCAGTGCAGCAAACTCTCTCCAGAAGTTCAGTGAGGATCTCTGAATGATCCAATGTTGACCTAAATGACTAATGATGATAAATACAATCCACCTGTGTGTAATCAAGTCTCCGTATAAATGCACCTGCACTGTGATAGTCTCAGAGGTCCGTTAAAAGCGCAGAGAGCATCATGAAGAACAAGGAACACACCAGGCAGGTCCGAGATACTGTTGTGAAGAAGTTTAAAGCCGGATTTGGATACAAAAAGATTTCCCAAGCTTTAAGCATCCCAAGGAGCACTGTGCAAGCGATAATATTGAAATGGAAGGAGTATCAGACCACTGCAAATCTACCAAGACCTGGCCGTCCCTCTAAACTTTCAGCTCATACAAGGAGAAGACTGATCAGAGATGCAGCCAAGAGGCTCATGATCACTCTGGATGAACTGCAGAGATCTACAGCTGAGGTGGGAGACTCTGTCCATATGACAACAATCAGTCGTATATTGCACAAATCTGGCCTTTATGGAAGAGTGGCAAGAAGAAAGCCATTTCTTAAAGATATCCATAAAAAGTGTTGTTTAAAGTTTGCCACAAGCCACCTGGGAGACACACCAAACATGTGGAAGAAGGTGCTCTGGTCAGATGAAACCAAAATTGAACTTTTTGGCAACAATGCAAAACGTTATGTTTGGCGTAAAAGCAACACAGCTCATCAACCACAACACACCATCCCCACTGTCAAACATGGTGGTGGCAGCATCATGGTTTGGGCCTGCTTTTCTTCAGCAGGGACAGGGAAGATGGTTAAAATTGATGGGAAGATGGATGGAGCCAAATACAGGACCATTCTGGAAGAAAACCTGATGGAGTCTGCAAAAGACCTGAGACTGGGACGGAGATTTGTCTTCCAACAAGACAATGATCCAAAACATAAAGCAAAATCTACAATGGAATGGTTCAAAAATAAACATATCCAGGTGTTAGAATGGCCAAGTCAAAGTCCAGACCTGAATCCAATCGAGAATCTGTGGAAAGAACTGAAAACTGCTGTTCACAAATGCTCTCCATCCAACTTCACTGAGCTCGAGCTGTTTTGCAAGGAGGAATGGGAAAAAATTTCAGTCTCTCGATGTGCAAAACTGATAGACATACCCCAAGCGACTTACAGCTGTAATCGCAGCAAAAGGTGGCGCTACAAAGTATTTACTTAAGGGGGCTGAATAATTTTGCACGCCCAATTTTTCAGTTTTTGATTTGTTAAAAAAGTTTGAAATATCCAATAAATGTCGTTCCACTTCATGATTGTGTCCCACTTGTTGTTGATTCTTCACTGTATATATTTTTAAACCTGCATATTTAGTTAAAAGAAATTAATGTTAGCAGGCAATATTAACTAGGGAAATTGTGTCCCTTCTCTTGCGTTCAGTGTAAGCAGAGTCAGGGTATATGCAACAGTTTGGGCCTCCTGGCTCGTTGCGAACTGTGTGAAGACTATTTCTTCCTAACAAAGGCCATAATTAATTTGCCAGAAATTTACATCATTATGACATAAAATTGAAGGTTGCGCAACATAACAGCAATATTTAGACTAATGTATGCCACCCGTTCGACAAAATATGGAACGGTTCCATATTTCACTGAAAGAATAAACGTTTTGTTTTCGAAATAATAGTTTATGGATTTGACCATATTAATAATGACCTATTTCTGTGTGTTTATCATAATTAAGTCTATGATTTGATATTTGATGGCGCAGTTTGACTGAGCGGTGATAGGCACAGCAGGCTCGTAAGCATTTATTCAAACAGCATTTTACTGCATTTGCCAGCAGCTCTTAGCAATGCATGAAGCACAGCTCTGTTTATGACTTATCAATTTATCAAGCCTATCAACTCCCGAGATTAGGCTGGCAATACTAAAGTGCCTATTAGAACATCCAATAGTCAAAGGTATATGAAATACAAATGGCATAGAGATAAACAGTCGACGCGTCATAATTCCTTTAATAACTAAAACCTAAAACTTCTTACCTGGGACTATTGAAAGCTCATGTTAAAAGGAACCACCAGCCTTCATATGTTCTCATGTTCTGAGCAAGGAACTTAAAAGTTAGACTTTTTTACATGGCACATATTGCACTTTTACTTTCTTCTCCAACACTGTGTTTTTGCATTATTTAAACCAAATTGAACATGTTTCATTATTTATTTGAGACTAAATTGATTTTATTTATGTATTATATTAAGTTAATATAAAAGTGTTCATTTAGTATAGTTGTAATTGTCATTATTACAAATATATATATAAAAATCGTCCGATTAATCGTTATTGGCTTTTTTGGACTTCCAATAAATCGGTATTGGCGTTGAAAAATCATAATCGGTCGACCTCTAGAATCAGCACAAACACTAACAAAACATGTCACTGTACCTGTTGCAGTGCTTGATGGGTCTGGTCATCCTTACTACCTTGGCGTTGCTGTATCTTCTGGTTGTGGTTGATGATACAGATCTCCTGGTTACAGATAAACAAGACACATTACAGGAGGATTGAAAGTATTGGTTTTACTTTTCCACATATTGTTGTTTTCGAGGCAGGCTTTCGTGGATTTGATTTGTTAGTAAGTCCAGAGCTAAGCATGTGATTGCTGGATTATTACCTTTTTGGTTTTAAGGTAGGCCTTCTTGGCGGTGATGCGTCCCCTGCGTGCCTCTAGCTGTCTGGTCCTCTGCTGCAGCTGGCTGAGCTTGTCTCTGAGGTGGGGAAGAGAGGCCGAGGGGTCCTCTACCCTCCGCATGGCATCAGGACTCTCATACGCATCATAGTACACTACCTCGTCCTGCCGCTCTGGGGAGGGAAGGGCACAGAGAGGTACACTGTTAGATAACCTCACTAGTAGTGTTTCTACAGAGGCTCTGGAGCTGAGCAGTTAGAACAGGTCTAGTGGTTCATTAACAGTAACAGGTATAGATGTATAGTAGTCTGGGGAGGCTGGTGAGTTGGGCGTTGAGCAGCAGATCCTAGGCTGAATGTTACTTAGAAGTAACAGGTATAGATGTATAGTAGTCTGGGGAGGCTGGTGAGCTGGGCGTTGAGCAGCAGTTCCTAATCTGAATGTTACTTAGAAGTAGCAGGTATAAAGTGCATAGTATTACCAGTGATCTGTCTGCGGAGGCTGGTGAGCTGGGCGTTGAGCAGCAGTTCCTAATCTGAATGTTACTTAGAAGTAGCAGGTATAAAGTGCGTAGTATTACCAGTGATCTGTCTGCGGAGACTGGTGAGCTGGGCGTTGAGCAGCAGTTCCTCACAGCGCAGCACCTCAGCCTGGATGTCATAGAGCTGCAGCTGGAGCTCATAGTACAGCGCCTCCATCTGGTCCAACCGCTGCATGGCATCCTCTCCCTCCTGCAGGCTCTGCATCTGAGACAAACAGACATAGATGGTCAGAAACACAGACAGAGAGAGAGTCAGAGTATTGTGTACATCAGGGATGGACAACTTTGATGGGAGTGGGGGCCACAAGAAATCTGAACTCATCATGAAGGGCTGCAGTTTCTGGCGGGTCTGCGTACACACATGTGCATTTCGAAATTGCACCTTGGTTATTCTACTATTCTAACTGCAACAGTAATTTGAGACCCAACATGAGTTTTTTTTGTTTTATTGATATGAGGGCCTTCAGAAGGGGGGCTGCCGCCACTTGCCCATCCCTGGTGTACCTGATGTGTGGTGAGATATCTGTTGTAAAATGGTTGCCGTGGCATCAGGTGATATACATTGGTGGTGGATGAGGCATGATTCCCCAAAACAATGTGCTTTGAGCATCTTGAAAAATGTATAGATTTATCAGTACTTCCCTTCTCAGGCCATGTTTCCTCTGCTCCAGGCAGATCTCCTTGGCCCTCATCAGTTGACTATTTATTACTATAATAACAGTAGTAGTATAGTAATAGTATTAGTTGTAGTACTGTAATATAGGAGTAATACCTCCTCTTTCAGGCCGTGTTTTCTCTGCTCCAGGCAGATCTCCTTGGCCCTCATCAGTTGACTATTTATTAATATAATAACAGTAGTAGTATAGTAATAGTATTAGTTGTAGTACTGTAATATAGGAGTAATACCTCCTCTTTCAGGCCGTGTTTTCTCTGCTCCAGGCAGATCTCCTTGGCCCTCATCAACTGCAGCGTTTCCTTGGAGACGGCGTACTGCAGACGCTCCACGCGGTCCACAGCTGCAGCCCACGTCGACTTGCCAAACTTCCTCTGGTCCACACGCATCCGCTCATACACCGCTGCAACACACACACACCAACATAACAATTACTGTAAAACTTATTAATAGCTTGGGCAATTAATAGCTTGGGCGTTTATTTGCTTAAACAGAACAGAACAGGCACGTGTGTGTTATCATTTGCACACCATGTCACATTTATTTTGTCTTAGTATGCCTCTATATATATATTTTTTTTTTTACAAGATATGTCCTTGACAGAATACTTATTCTCCTCTGTGCATTTTAGTCAGTTCTTACTTTCACCACTAGAGGGCTATCTGCTGATTTCTAGTGGTCTGTACTGCCTAAATTGGAGACAAAAACAAATGATTTACATGTTTGGGAATAGTTATCGACTTTGTAGTCAGTGTGGAGCCAGTGGATAGTTGGGTTATGGTTAGTTTGGGGATTCTGGGAGAGCAGTTTAAAGCCTGGAGATTATGGTCTGACTGAGGGGCTGATCTGCCATCTGGATAATACATGGCTCTGGAGTTTGTCTGTACAGAGTTTGTGTGTGTTTATGTGTTTCTCTGTGTGTTTCTCTATAGGAGTGTTCACACTGCACCTTAGCCTGGGGCTAAGGGAGATTTTAGCCCAGGGATAAGGGAATGTTCACACTTGCACATTCTAAAGTGGGCTAGCACCAACCTTAGCCCAGAACTAGCTGGTCCTGCTCCGGAGCAGGGTTAGTACCAACTTTTCGGGGGGATTAGTCCCAGAAACACAGTGCCAAAATCGCAAGTGTGAAACTGTGTCAAGAACAACACCTAGAATGATCACTATCCAATCACAAAAGCGACACTCAATTTACATATGCTTGTGAGGCCTGTAATGCGTTCTGACGGTTATTTTGTAAATTCGTACTATTTAATCCTGAGGAAAATACTTTAAATCAGTGCAAAAACAATGGTTGGTATGCCTAACAAAAATGGTTGCTATGCAGGCTGGCTAAGGTCTTCTCACTTAGCCAACTAAAGCTAAAAACTCTACAGCTGGAAGGGCAGCAAACCATCCATTTCCCTCTGTTTTCATAACTTTTCTATTGACATTTAATTGCATATATCCATGATAATAATATTGTTGCATGATTTCGCCTGGATCAGAAAAGTTGACATCTCGTTCATTCACTGCATTCTCTGTACAGGAGCAAGATAGAATTTCAAAAGTAAAACATTGCTGTCTGCCTGACTGACATCAGAAACAATGTTTATACAATGCATCACTGTTGGAAATCAAATGCTAGAAGCAACAGGAAATATTGTGTTAATAAATTGCTTATAATATTGGTTGTGCATCAGAGATGTTGGTCACATGTTGTGTTTGTCAGTTAGCTCAGGGCTTGGGTATACAAGTGTGAATCCTTAGCCAGGGCTAAAGCTTAGCCCAGGGTTAACAAATATTTATGTGAACACAGGCTAAGCTATCCCAGGCCAGTCTAGTCTGGAGCTAAGAACAACGCCAGTGTGAAAAGGCCTCATGTGTGTATGTGTGTACCTTTCTGAGCCCTGGCGGTGGTCTCAAAGAACTTGACGGTAAGGTCCTGTATGGAGAGGACGGCAGCGTGAGCCTTCTTCGTCCACTCCTCATCCTCCCTCCTCAGCCCCTCCACACGACGAGGCCCCAGACGCTCTGTCTCCAAGGAGATCTGACCGAGGGGACACAGATCAATAGGGGTCACGCAAAGGTCAAATCAACATAAATCAATGACATATTTAGAAATATATTATCCCAGAGGGAAATATGGTGTGCCGGTACAGCAGGATCAAATAAAAGGATTGGATTAATAAATGAAAGTCAAACTCTCGCACATGGATACATTGAGAAATTCAGACCTTACAAATAGTGATTAACGGAGGATTTAAAGTACCTGAATTCACCTGGCCTCATGTCATACCAGGCTTTAACAGCAGGTTGTGCTGTGGTGTAGCAGTCAGGGACATAGAGCTTCAAGACTGGACATGTGTTTAATGTACTACTAAACCCAGTGTCCTCCTTTGTTGTAACTTTTGATAACTGTAGGACGTTCTCTAAGGTTAAGACAACCTCATTTAATCAAACATACTGAGGCAACGACAATCGAGTGCTTAAGTGTTACTGACTTCTCAGGCTTAGTTCATTACTTGGAAGTGACTTGGGTAAGGTCTTTTACACTGTCTTTGTAGCTAGCTAACCAGCCCTGGATACGCCCTGGGTGAGTTAGTAAAACAGTTGATTATTGTTCTGTTCATTGTGTGTTTTAGAGAGCAGCTGGAACATATTGTAGTTAGAGTAGCTGATTTCCTAAGAACAGCCCCCACACAGCCCACTGTTTTGCTCCTGTCTGGACCAGCCTTGATTTCAACGTCCACAGATGTAGATTTTTGGTCCGGTCCAGAACAAATCTGAATCCATCATAGACGTCTATGTTTGGTTCAGATTTGGTCTGGCCATGATTTGGCCCAAACATAGACATTTTATAAGTTTGGACAGCACAATACAGTAAAGAAAAGTTGAGTATAGCACAGTATAATGTACTGTATTGTACCCTATTTTACTCTAATGTACTCTACTGAACTAAACTGTACTCTACTGAATTAAACTGTCCTGCTGCTCATTGACTACAGCTCAGCGTTCAACACCATAGTGCCCACAAAGCTCATCACTAAGCTAAGGAACCTGGGACTAAACACCACCCTCTGCAACTTCATCCTAGACTTCCTGACGGGCCGCCCCCAGGTGGTGAGGGTAACAAAAAGTCTGCCATGCTGATCCTCAACCCCAGTTCCCCTCAGGGGTGCGTGCTTAGTCCCTCCTGTACTCCCTGTTCACCCATGACTGCGTGGCCAAGCACGACTCCAACACCATCATTTAGTTTGCTGACGACACAACAGTGGTAGGCCTGATCACCGACAACGATGAGACAGCCTATAGGGAGGAGGACAGAGACCTGGCTGTGTGGTGCCAGGACAACAACCTCTCCCTCAATGCAAGCAAGACAAAGGAGCTGATTGTGGACTACAGGAAAAGGCGGGCCGAACAGCCCCCATTAACATCGACGAGTCTGCAGTGGAGCAGGATGAGAGTTTCAAATTCCTTGGTGTCCAGATCACCAACGAGCTAACATGGTCCAAACATACCAAGACAGTTGTGAAGAGGGCACGACAACACCTTTTTCCCCTTAGGAGACTGAAAAGATTTGGCATGGGTCCTAGATCCTCTAAAAGTTATACAGCTGCACCACCGAGAGCATCCTGACCAGTTGCATTACCACTTGGTATAGCAATTGCTCGGTATCTGACGGTAAGGCGCTACATAGGGTAGTGCATACGGCCCAATACATCCGAGGTCAAGCTTCCTGACATCCAGGACCTATCATACCAGGCGGTGTCAGAGGAAGGCCCAAAAAATTGTCAAAGACTCCAGTCACCCAAGTCGTAGACTGCTCTCTCTGCTACCGCATGGCAAACGGTACCGGAGTGCCAAGTCTAGGTCCAAAAGGCTCCTTAACAGTATCTACCCCCAAGCCATAAGACTGCTGAACAATTAATCAAATGGCCACCCGGACTATTAACATGAACCCCCCACGCCCGCTTTTACACTGGTGCCACTCTCTGATCTTCATCTAAGTCACAACAATAGACAAACAGTGTGTTTAAACTAATAACACACAAATTGTTGTGTGTTTCTTGTCTATATTGAATACATAATTTAAACTAGAGGTCGACCGATTAATCGGAATGGCCGATTAATTAGGGCCGATTTCAAGTTTTCAGAACAATCGGAAATTGGTATTTTTGGGCGCCGATTTAATTATTATTATTTTTTTATATACCTTTATGTAACTAGGCAAGTCAGTTAAGAACACATTCTTATTTTCAATGACGGCCTAGGAACGGTGGGTTAACTGCCTTGTTCAGGGGCAGAACGACAGATTTTCACCTTGTCAGCTCGGGGGATCCAATCTTGCAACCTTACAGTTAACTAGACCAACGCAATAACGACCTGCCTCTCTCTCGTTGCACTCCACAAGGAGACTGCCTGTTATGCGAATGCAGTAAGCCAAGGTAAGTTGCTAACTAGCATTAAACGTATCTTGTAAAAAACAATCAATCATAATCACTAGTTAACTACACATGGTTGATGAAATTACTGGATATTATCTAGCGTTGCATATAATCTGACTGAGCATACAAGTATCTAAGTATCTGACTGAGCGGTGGTAGGCAGAAGCAGGCGCGTAAACATTCATTCAAACAGCACTTTCGTGCGTTTTGCCAGCAGCTCTTCGTTGTGCGTCAAGCATTGCGCTGTTTATGACTTCAAGCCTATTAACTCCCAAGATGAGGCTCGTGCAACCGAAGTGAAATGGCCAGCTAGTTAGTGTGCGCTAATTGACTTTGTGTTGCTGGTGCGAGCCCAGGGAGGAGCGAGGAGAGGGACGGAAGCTATACTGTTACACTGGCAATACTAAAGTGCCTATAAGAACATCCAATAGTCAAAGGTTAATGAAATACAAATGGTATAGAGGGAAATAGTCCTATAGTTCCTATAATAACTACAACCTAAAACTTCTTACCTGGCAATATTGAAGACTCATGTTAAAAGGAACCACCAGCTTTCATATGTTCTCATGTTCTGAGCAAGGAACTCAAAAGTTAGCTTTCTTACATAGCACATATTGCACTTTTACTTTCTTCTCCAACACTTTGTTTTGCATTATTTAAACCAAATTGAACATGTTTCATTATTTACTTGAGGCTAAATTGATTTTATTTATGTATTATATTAAGTTAAAATAAGTGTTCATTCAGTATTGTTGTAATTGTCATTATTACAAATAAATAAATCAAATCGGTCGATTAATCGGTATCGGCTTTTTTGGGCCTCCAATAATCGGTATCGGCGTTGAAAAATCATAATCGGTCGACCTCTAATTTAAACATTCACAGTGTAGGTTGGAAAAAGTATGTGAACCCCTAGGCTAATGACTTCTCCAAAAGCTAATTGGAGTCAGGAGTCAGCTAACATGAAGTCCAATCAATGAGACAAGATTAGAGATGCTGCTTACAGCTGCGTAGCCCTATTAAAAACACTCACAAAATGGAGAAGGTTCAGCACCTCATGCTACTCTCCCTAGGAGTGGCCGTCCTGCAAAGATGACTGCAAGAGCACAGAGCATAATGCTTAATGAGGTTAAGAAGAATCCTAGTGTCAGCTAAAGACTTATAGAGATCTCTGGAACATGCTAACATCTCTGTTGACGAGTCTATGATATGTAAAACACTAAACAAGAATGGTGTTCATGGGAGGACACCACGGAAGTAGCCACTGCTGTCCAAAAAAATATTGCTGGACGTCTGAAGTTTGCAAAAGTGCACCTGGCGCTGGCAAAATATTCTGTGGACAGATGAAACTACAGTTGAGTTGTTTGGAAGGAAGATACAACCCTATGTGTGGAGAAAAAAAAGGCACAGCACACCAACATCAAAACCTCATCCCAAGTTTTAATGACTCCAACCTAAGTACATGTAAACTTCCGACTTCAACTGTATATTGTTGTGACCTAGATGAAGATCAGATCAAATGTTATGACCAATTTATGTAGAAATCCAGGTATTTCCAAAGCGTTCACATAATTTTTCTTGCCACTGTAATTCTACTGTGTTACTTTTTATTTTATTTAGTAAATATTTTCTTAACTCTATTTCTTCAACTGCACTGTTGTTTAAGAGCTTGTAAGTAAGCATTTCACAGTAAGGTCTACACCTGTTGTATTTTGAAAATGTGACGAATACAATTGGATTTGATTTGATTTTGATGAGGAAGTCACCTGAAATGCATTTCAATTAACAGGTGTGCCTTGTTAAAAGTTAATTTGTGGAATTTCTTTCCTTCTTAATGTTAGTGTTTGAGCCAATCAGTTGTTGTGACACGGTAGGGGTGGTATACAGAAGATAGCCCTATTTGGTAAAAGACCAAGTCCATATTATGGCAAGAACAGCTCAAATAAGCAAAGAGAAACGACAGTCCATCATTACTTTAAGACATGAAGGTCAATCCGGAAAATGTCAAGAACTTTGACAGTTTCTTCAAGTGCATGTGCAAAAACCATTAAGCGCTATGATGAAACGCTATGATGAAACGCTAGCGTCCCACCTCGACAACAGCCAGTGAAATTGCAGGGCGCCAAATTCAAAACAACAGAAATCCCATAATTAAAATTCCTCAAACATAAAAGTATTATCCACCATTTTAAAGATAAACTTCTTGTAAATCCAACCACAGTGTCCGATTTCTTTCCTCGAAAGCACACCATGTGATTATGTTAGGTCAGCACCTAGTCACAGAAAACCATACAGCCTTTTTTCCAGCCAAAGAGGAGTCACAAAAAGCAGAAATAGAGATAAAATTAATCACTAACCTTTGATGATCTTCATCAGATGGCACTCATAGGACTACATGTTACACAATACATGTATGTTTTGTTTGATTAAGTTCATATTTATATCCAAAAATCTCAGTTACATTGGCGTGTTATGGTCATAAATGCATTGTCTCAAACAAACATCGGGTGAAAGTGCAGAGAGCCACATCAAATTACAGAAATACTCATCATAAACATTGATAAACGATACAAGTGTTAACATACGAATAAAGAAACTTCTCATTAATGCAACCGCTATGTCAGATTTCAAAAAGGCTTCACGGAGAAAGCACACTTTGCGATTATGTTAGGTCTGCACCTAGCCACAGAAACCCATATAGCCATTTTCCAGCGAAGGAAAGAAAAAGCATTCAAATTAATCACTTACCTTTGATGATCTTCATTTGGTGGCACTCCCAGGTCTCCATGTTCGACAATAAATGTTAGTTTTGTTCGAGAATGTCCCTCTTTATGACCAAATACCTCCTTTTTGTTTGCTCGTTTTGTCCAGTAATCCAAATGCAGAAGGCACGTGCACTAATTCCAGAAGAAACGTTTTTAAAAAGTACAATAAAAGTTAGTAGAAACATGCCAAACGATGTTTAAAATCAATCCTCCGGTTGTTTCTGTCATAAATGATCAATAGTATTTCAACCGGACAAAAGCTTTGTCAATGGGAAAGGAGAAACAAGAAAGGCACGTTCCCGATCAGGCGCATGGCTGATGAATGGAAATTTCCACTGGCCACTGATTGAAAGTGCTGTATCTCCCTCATTTTTCAGAGTAAAAGAATTAAACCATACTTAAAGACTGGCCACATGTAGAGGAAGCAATAGAGACCGTGAACTGGGTCCTAAGTCTTTGTATGGTTGATAGGCTTTCAATGGAAAAACAGCCTTTCAAAATAATAATACTTCCTGGTTGGATTTTCCTCTGGTTTTTGCCTGCCATATCAGTTATGTTATATTCACAGACATCATTTTAACCGTTTTGGAAACATTAGAGTGTTTTCTATCCAAATCTACTAATTATGTGCATATCCTATCTTCTGGGCCTGAGTAGCAGGCAGTTTAATTTGGGCATGCTTTTCATCCAAAATTCCAAATGCTGCCCCCTACCCTAGTGAAGTTAACACTTTTTGTTAGCTACTACATGATTCCATATATTATTTCATAGTTTTGATGTCTTTACTATTATTCTACAATGTAGAACATTTTAAAAAATAAAGAAAAACACTTGAATGAGTAGGTGTGTCCAAACTTTTGACTGGTACTGTATGTGCAGTTGAAGTTCAGCCATAGAATCAATGACCAAAAAAACGGATTTTCAATTTCTGTAAATTATGTCTTCTTAACTTTCCTTCAGAACTGAAAACAAACTTCATTTCAACATCCTGAAAATACATGTTTTCAACGTCCATAAAATATATATTTTCAACTTTCATTCAGAACTGAAAATGGAAAGACGTCTTTTCGACATAATTTTGCTTACTGCAAGACTACATACACTCACTCATATGTTAATATCTCAATGTAAAACAGATGTGTCTGTATAGGCGCTCTCGCTCTCTCACACACACACAGGCCACATGCATGCATGCACGCAGGCTGCACACACACAAGAAATCAACAGCACGCCACACCTGACCTGAGTGGTTCACATCAGCCAACAAACTGTATGCTGAGTGTGTGTGACAGAGGGAAAGAAAGACTTAGATAGAGGGGGGAGAGAGTAGATAGATAGAGAGACAGAGACAGAGAGACAGAGAGAGAGAGAGAGACAGAGAGAGAGAGACAGAGAGGGAGAGAGAGAGAGAGAGAGAGACAGAGAGTGTTTTATAGTGAGAAAAGGCAAGATAAAGGGAGAGTACTCAGTCAGTCCCACAAAATTAGACATGACCTTAGTGCTGGGGTATCCATTCTCCAATAGAGAGGGAATATTAGCCCTCTACAAAAACTATAACATTTAGACTTTGACTAACATCTGGGCCACACATCCTGCTGTGGAACTATGGAAACACCCTAACAATAGGGATGTCCATCTTAAAAGAAATAAGCCTACTGTAAACACGGGCTAGTCACTTCACTGCAGACTTTCCTTCCAAGGGCTATTGACCCCATGTAAAATACACAATTTCTACTATTCCATTGTTCTCCGTTTCCCTGATTTTGTTGTTGACTGTTGTCTGTGTGTGTATGCCTAGGTGGGTTAGGCATGGTTCTGGTTAGATAAGGTGTTCTTGGAGTGAAAGAGCTAAAGACATGAATAGATTATGTTATCGGGAAATCTAGAATAGAAGTATGAGGATGGAATAATGAGATGCGAATAGAATAGTGGATATGATGTCAGAGAGTCTTTATGTTGTTTTCTGTCCAGTCTGCCACCTGGTCCAGTAAGCCGCTCCCCCTCTCAGCCATCACTTCCTCGTTGCTGTGTCACTGTGGTGTGGACCATGTGGTGTGGGTCTCATCTCAGACACGACACCCTATTTATCCATGACCTAATCCCACACCACTAAATTATACACACACATTGACACTACCTCCAGTAATAGAACTACACTACAATATACCTTCATTCTTCTGCCCATCTTTCCACACGTCCTCTACAGCCCACTATGTAATCTGCAGCTTCAGACAGCTGGTGTCAAAGTGAATGAGGCAGAAATAGCAATCAGGTCTGTTTCCAGGGCCATAGACTGAGATAACTACGGATAGACCAGTGTCACGGTGTCATGGTCCTTATCACAAATGCTTAAAACTGCCTTCTATCACTTTGGGAGTGGGGAACGTTAGCACACACACAGAGCACAGACACACAGAGTTTTATCATCCGGAATGTTAATGTTCTTCCTCCTACCTATGCTACATAGCCACCGGTCAATAGGTTACAGAAGCTACATGACTTATTAATGCATGCCTTCTGACCCTGGCTGTAACAGAATACCCACGCTGCATCACTCCAACACGCGATATGTCCTTCCCACAATGCACCATTCATCCTATACCTGCTCTCCTTTGTCCTCGACACTCATTCACTTCATGCCTTCATTCATCAGATCCCTCATTCACTTGTTCCACTTGGCATGTTGGCAGGGGCTAGGGTTCAGGGATGGGCAATTCTAGTGCTGATAGACTGCAGTGTGTGCAGGCTTTTGTTCCAACCCAGCTCTAACACAGTAATCAAAATTGGCGATTTGAAAACCACAATAGGTTGATTACTTAAATTGTAGTTATTGCTGGGCTTGAACAAAAGCCTGCCTAACGATACCCATTATCAGTTTAGACCCGAGCCTAAAATTAACTTTTTGGTCCACCAGCCACTGTGGCAGGTAGATAAAATTAAAAAAATCTACCAGACACTCAGATTTTCTACCAGCCCAAATATTTTTTGGAGCTACAATTACACCAACACAACAAAACAAAAAAAGAGATGAGTATGCTTTGTAATGTTTCTAAAACAATAAATGTATGACAAGTAAGAAGTAATAATTGTGGTTCATTATATTTGGCTTGGCACCTAAAACCCTCACAAACTTTTACACATGCACAATTGAGAGCATCCTGTCGGGCTGTATCACTGCCTGGTACGGCAACTACACCGCCCGCAACCGCAGGGCTCTCCAGAGGGTGATGCAGTCTGCCCAACGCATCACCTGGGGCAAACTACCTGCCTCCCAGGACACCTACAGGAAACGATGTCACAAGTAGTCCAAAAAGATCATAAAGGACAACAACCATCCAAGCCACTGCCTTTACACCCCGCTATCATCCAGGAGGCAAGGTCAATACAAGTGCATCAAAGCTGGGACCGAGAGACTGAAAAACAGCTTCTATCTCAAGGCCATCAGACTGTTAAATAGCTATCACGAGCTGTGCTGGTGATAGACTTGAAATCACTGGCCACTTTAATAATGGAACACTAGTCATTTTAATGTTTACATATTTTGCATAACTCACCTCATATGTACAGTTGAAGTCAGAAGTTTACATACACCTTAGCCAAACAATTCCTGACATTTAATCCTAGTAAAAAAGTACCTGTCTTAGGTCAGTAAGGATCACTGCTTTATTTTAAGAATGTGAAACGTCTGAATAATGGTAGAGAGAATGATTTATTTCAGCTTTTATTTCTTTCATCACATGCCCAGTGGGTCAGAAGTTTACATACACTCAATTAGTATTTGGTAGCACTGCCTTTAAAATTGTTTAACGTGGGTCAAACGTTTCGGGTAACCTTCCACAAGCTTCCCACAATAAATTGGGTGAATTTTGGCCCATTCCTCCTGACAGAGCTTGAGTAACTGAGTCAGGTTTGTCGGCCTCCTTGCTCGCACACGCCTTTTCAGTTCTGCCCTCAAATGTTCTGTAGGATTGAGGTCAGGGCTTTGTGATGGCCACTCCAATACCTTGACTTTGTTGTCCTTAAGCCATTTTGTCACAACTTTGGAAGTATGCTTGGGGTCAATGTCCATTTGGAAGACCCATTTGCGACCAAGCATGAACTTCCTGACTGATGTCTTGAGATGTTGCTTCAATATATTCACATAATTTCTCTTCCTCATGATGCCGTCTATTTTGTAAAGTGCACCAGTCCCTCGTGCAGCAAAGCACCCCCACAATATTATGTGGCGATCCCGTGCTTCACGGTTGGGATGGTGTTCTTTGGCTTGCAAACCTCCCCCTTTTTCCTCCAAACATAACGTTGGTCATTTTGGCCAAACAGTTCTATTTTTGTTTCATCAGAGCAGAGCACAATTCTCCAAAAAGTATGATCTTTGTCCCCATGTGCAGTTGGAAACCGTAGTCTGGCTTTTTTTTATGGCGGTTTTGGAGCAGTGGCTTCTTCCTTGCTGAGCGGACTTTGGGTTATATCGATATAGGACTTGTTTTACTGTGGATATAGATACTTTTGTACCTGTTTCCTCCAGCATCTTCACAACAGCTGTTGCTGTTGTTCTGGGATTGATTTGCACTTTTCGCACCAAGGTACATTCATCTCTAGGAGACAGAACGGGTCTCCTTCCTGAGCGGTTTGACGGCTCCGTGGTCCCATGGTGTTTATACTTGTCTACTGTTGTTTGTACATATGAACGAGGTACCTTCAGGCATTTGGAAATTGCTCCCAAGGATGAACCAGACTTGTGGAGGTCTACAATTGTTTTTCTGAGGATCTTGGTTGATTTGTTTAGATTTTTCCATGATGTCAAGTAAATAGGCACTGAGTTTAAATGTAGGCCTTGAAATACATCCACAGGAACACCTCCAACTGACTCAAATTATGTCAATTAGCCTATCAGAAGCATCTAAAGCCATGACATCATTATATTTTAATTTTCCAAGCTGTTTAAAGGCACAGTCAACTTAGAGTATGTAAACGTCTGACCCACTGGAATTGTGATACTGTGAATTATAAGTGAAATAATCTGTCTGTAAACAATTGTTGGAAAAATTACTTGTGTCATGCACAAAGTAGATGTCCTAACCGAGTTGCCAATGTTCAACTGTATATACTGTATTCTACCCTATTCTACTGTGTTTTAGTCTATGCCACTGACATTTCTCGCCAAATATTTATATATTCTTAATTCCATTCCTTTACTTTAGACTTGTGTGTATTGTTGTGAAATTGTTAGATATACCTTGTTAGATATTACTGCACTGTTGGAGCTCTAGAAACATTGGAGCACTGTTGGAGCTAGCATTTTGCTACAGACGCGATAAAATCTGCTAAACACGTGTGTGTGACAACTAATAATTTGATTTGTTTAATGTAATTTTTTGTGACTTGAGTTTTTTTAACCAAATTATCACAGATGAGACAAATGTTCATCTGCCTCTTTAAGGGCTGGAGATTACTGTGGTAATGTGACTTGGGTCATGTTTGTGCCTGTGAGATTGAGAGTGACTAGTATCTGTGTTGTCTTCTCTTCCCTAGCAGTTGAAACTCAAACATTGTAAAACAACCTAGCTTGTGAACAAAACAATGTAAATAGCCAAGAAACACAAGAACAAACTCTCACTTCAGTAGACTTTTGTTTCAAGTAAATTAGACCAACTTTTATGCCTGTGCGCAGGGCTTCTAAAAATGAATCTTCCACAACTCTTCACGCCAGGCAGTGTCGCAGCGCGATGTGGGATAGGCTATATAGGGTTCATAGGTCTTTGTTGTGTGATTAAGTTACCGGCTATGAAACAAAACATCAGAAATACTTTGAAAGCTGCTACTAGGGCATTTATTTTACTATAAATGTGGTCATACTTGACTATTTTTCTCACAAATGTGAGTGAAATGTTCGCACTGTGGAGCCCTGACCACCCACCAATGTGGCTGGGGAAATAGACATCTTAACCGCCAATGCCAAAATCTACCCTCATTTGGAGGGTGGCGGCTATTCATTTTAGGCCTTTGTTCAGACCATTGCAACTCCTCATCATAAGATAATGTGTCTGCTCAATTGTATTCATTCCCATCTGCAAAGCTTCAAGCAGCTAAATATAACTATTGGCCTTGTCATCCTCTTCCTTTCTAGAGGTGACAGGCTTTATTTACACCTTCGACTAGGACAATAGGCGTCAGCACAGACACAGTGTGTGTGTGTTCACCCTCCCAGAGAAGGTAAGAGGAGGCTGTGACTTTAGCAGGTAGGCTATATCTCTCCCTTGGGACATTGATAGCAGTCTATTGAGACTACCTAACCTACCCTCATCTCTACACATTACATTTCTCACCTCACATTACTTGCACTATTTACCAATTTGAACATCAAGCACAATGCAAAACACATGCAAATACCCTATCCTCCCCTCTTTGTCCTCTCCCACCTGTCTCTCCTCTCCCTCCCCCTGTTCTCTCTCTCTCTCTTCCTTCCTCTCAGTGATACACAGACTCCTCCTTTAATGAAACAGCCAGCTGTATACAGCAGGGCCGTTCTACTGACTCATCAGTCTGGGAGAAAACACAACATCCAACATCCTCCCAACCAAGAACTGACTGGCCCGTCTGGTATTGGAGTTCATTTGCATACAGCTTTGTTTCCAGCCGTTGGCTCGTTGGTTTCACCTGAGGGCAACAGGTGATTGGACTGAGGCTGAGTCAGGATTAAAGCATCAAATAGTCCTTCTGACTAACTACCCCAGACGGATCTACTTAGCTCATGATATAGCAGAGTTTAGGATTTACTTATATTTTGAAATTGTCATCACAAATAAGGACGAGTGTGTGGAAACCTTAGATATTAACTAAGATGAACCAACAGTTCTGGGTTTCTATGGTGGATAGAATATACAGTACTGCAGCTCCTCCTATAAATCTAACATTTAACAATGGACTACCAGCAAGCCCACTAAGCACTTTCTCCTTTATTAGAGCCCAGTAGGCAGCAGGGTTTCCGGTAGGAAAATGTGGTGCTGGACATTTGACCGGCAACATTTTAAATTTACCAGATATTTTAGAAATGTACCGGACCCATATGCATTGAGTGCGTAACCTGATTAGGTCGTACACCCACAGCGCTCAGAATGACAGAAATCTATGGTCATTTATCTTAACAGAACAGGCATGTCAAGGATGCAACAATGTGCGATCATTCTTACCCAATTCTGATGTGCACTTTGAACATGTTAAAATAACTGTCCACATTTACCTTTCCTCAGCTAACAAGACAAGTAAGGAACAGCAAAATCACTTGCCTATGTCAATCTACTATATTAGAAAAGTTTAGGCTACCTAGTCTATTGGTCAGCTCTTTGAGAAAGACATGTCATATTCCAAACAGACAGTTGTAGGACAATAGATCTCAAATTCAAACAAGCAGTAGGCCTTGGATACATAGACAAATATGTTAAAATGCAACAGATCAGAACGTTTAGCTTAAAATGTTGATAAACTATTATTTCTTCACATTATAAGTGTAGCAATGCGCACAAGGCAGTAGACTATGCGGGAATGTGATTTCCATAATACAATTAGCAGGAAAACACAGTTGTCAAAAAGGCACTGCACATGCCAACAGTTTCATGTGACAGAGATGAAAATATCCATTTAGAAAGTGAGAAAATCCTCTAGGCTACTTTGAAGCAAGGAAAGACATGCCTCATAATATGTATTATGAGCTCTGACTACAAATGCCTCATATGTATTATGAGCTCTGACTACAAATGCCTCATAATATGTATTATGAGCTCTGACTACAAATGCCTCATAATTTGTATTATGAGCTCTGACTACAAACATTTATTTGAACAGTCACCCAACTAGGAATTCCAACTCGGGAACTCTTTCTAGAGCTCTGACTTTCCAACCTGAAGATCTCTGACGTCATGATTTCACATCGTATTTTTCAGAGTTCCAAGATGTCTTGAAAGCACCGCAAGATGCTGTAGCAGCGTCTGACAGATTTTCCACTTAAAGACTCTGTATCTGTATGCTGTATGAGTGTGATAAAAAAGATGCATAACAAATATACTGTAAACGCGCCAATTTAATTACACCAAATTATGCAAATGAACCAATAGACCGATAAGCATGACCAGTCAAATGTATTTCCATCGACTGGTATTTCCATTAATGAATTGATTGAGATTCACAATGAGATTTTTGCCAATTTTATTTATTGGCTGTTTCATTTGTTTACCGGACGAAGGCCGGCTGCTACCGGCTAACGGAAACCCTGGTAGGCAGGCAGGATTACTGAGACATATCATTGCTCCAGGTTCTGGACATCTGGCAGGTGTACTAGAGGAGAGCAGATCAGTGAAGCAGCTTTGACCACACTGGTAGGATTATCCAACGAGCCCAGATCCTTCCTGCATATCTCACAGGGTTACCCTACCCTAGACGCTGATTCAAGGTCAGTTCAGCGTTTCTCCTCCAAATGGTTGGTGTTAGGATTTGGGGAGGGTAATCCTTCCCAAATGATCCTAGATCTGTACCTACCGGGAAGCAGGTTCTTCCTGGATCTCATAATGCTGCATTGTATTCTGAAGGAACTCCCCTTACACATGGACATGTATGTATGCATGTATGCATGTATGTGTGTGACCAGTGCAGCGCCACAGACAGCCATGCTGGGTGAAGAATGTGATGTGGCCAAAGACAAACAGGGGAAATCACCCCAACCTCCATGACTATAGGCTGAACCCTCACAAGAGATGAGTAAAATAACACAAAATCCTCACTAACACAACACCCTCAGAGAGAGAGGGGAGAGGGCAAGGAAAGGAAGGAGAGAGACAGAAAGAGGGGGAGAGAGGCAGAGAGTAAGGCGAGAGGGGAGTGGGAGAAAGAGACTGAACAGAATGATAAGCAGCTGAAGAGAAGAGAGGTGTATGTGTGTGCTGAGCAGTATTCCAGCCTGGTTTGGTTTAGAGCCTGAGTACTGACCACAGCACTAATACTTCTACTGTTGGTTAAGCTGCTCTGGGCAGGAAGGCAGGCGGGCTCAGCTGATCTGATCCCCCCCATCACACACACACACACCATCATATTGCGGGTAGAGGTTAGTGTTAGCCACATACCTAGCATCAGCTTAGCCTTAACCATTACAGTGGAGTAGGACAACAACAAAATTAGGAGCAATTTCATCCCACCATCTCGTCAGTCCAGTTAGCCACAGAAGCTAACCCTAATGTCAGTAGATAGGACTTAAGAAATAATGTGTATTAGAGTGTATGCTGCTGTCTGTCAACAAGCTTTTGGCCCACCCTTTAATGGTTCAAACAGCCGACCAATCATCCTGTTACAAATGTTTAGCAAACTTTTAGAAAAATTTTGTTTAATCAAATACAAAGTTATTTTACAGACAACAAAACATTTAGTATGCTTATAGGGAAAGGCACTCAATGTGCTCGGCACTGACACAAATGACTGATGATTGGCTGAAATAAATTGATAGTAAGAAGATTGTGGGAGCTGTTTTGTTAGACTTCAGTGTAGTTTTGTCATTGATCATAAACTATTGCTGAAAAAACGTAGGTGTTTTGGATTTGCATCCTCTGCCTTATTGTGGATTGAGAGTTACCTATAGAACACAGAGGATTTTCGTTCACGGAAGCTTCTCTCATGCAAATTCAGTTGAGTGTGGTGTACCGCAGGGCAGCCGGCTAGAGCCATTATCGTTTTGTTTTTACAAATGAACTTTCACTGACCTTGAATAAAGCCTGTATGTCTATGTATGCTGACAACTCAACAATATTCACATTGGCTGCAAAGGTTTAAAAAAATAACAGAGACAGTTAACATAGTTATCCATTCTAAAACTGACTGGAGCTCTATCAATAGACTGGTGCTAAATATAATATAAAATAAAAGCATCACTTTTGGACAAATCATTAGCTCAACGCTATACCTTGTTCAGCTCTAGTATTGAATAATGTGGCTATTGAGCAAGTTGAGGAGACTAAACGGCTGTGTGTAACCATAGATAGCAAGCTGTCATGGTCAAAACATATAGACTCATTCGTTGCTAAAATGTGGAGAGGTCTGTCCATGATAGGGCGTTGATCTACCTTCTTGACATCTCAGTCGACAAGACAGGACCTACAAGCCCTAGTTGTGTCGCACCTAGACTACTGCCCAACTGTGTGGTCATGTTCGGCAGAGAAGGAAATAAGTAAATTCCAGTTGGTCCAGAACAAAGCAGCACGTATCGCACTTATATGTACACGGAGGTAAATTGTCAGTAACACGCATGTCAGTCTCTCCTAGCTCAGAGTTGACTGCGTCACTATTGGTCTTTGATGTGTAGAAGGTCCCAAACTCTCTGTTCAAGCAGTTGGCACACAATTCGGACACTCATCGATACAACTTGAGACAGAGGTATCTTCACAGTCCCCAGAACAGAGGCTAGGAAAAGCACAGTATTAAATCGAGCCATGACTACATGGAACTCTCTGCCACCCCAGGTAACTCAAAACTAGCAATAAAAACAGTACAAAAAAACAGACAAAAGAACACTTTACTGAACAAAGGGGACTGTGAAGAGACACAGCCATTGTATACATCTTGTATTGTAATTTGCACTGTACTACAGTACCAGTCAAAAGTTTGGACACCTACTTTTCTTTATTTTTACTCATTTCTACATTGTAGAATAATAGTGAAGACATCAAAACTATGAAATAACACATATAGAATCATGTAGTAATCAAACAAGTGTTAAACAAATCAAAATATATTTGAGATTTTAGATTCTTCAAAGTAGCCACCCTTTGCCTTGAATCTAAAATCCAAACTTTTGACTGTTACTGTATATATACAGTGGGGAGAACAAGTATTTGATACACTGCCGATTTTGCCGGTTTTCCTACTTACAAAGCATGTAGAGGTCTGTAATTTTTATCATACGTACACTTCAACTGTGAGAGACGGAATCTAAAACAAAAATCCAGAAAATCACATTGTATGATTTTTAAGTAATTCATTTGCATTTTATTGCATGACATAAGTATTTGATCATCTACCAACCAGTAAGAATTCCGGCTCTCACAGACCTGTTAGTTTTTCTTTAAGAAGCCCCCGTTCTCCACTCATTACCTGTATTAACTGCACCTGTTTGAACTCGTTACCTGTATAAAAGACACCTGTCCATATACTCAATCAAATAGACTCCAACCTCTCCACAATGGCCAAGACCAGAGCTGTGTAAGGACATCAGGGATAAAATTGTAGACCTGCACAAGGCTGGGATGGGCTACAGGACAATAGACAAGCAGCTTGGTGAGAAGGCAACAACTGTTGGCGCAATTATTAGAAAATGGAAGAAGTTCAAGATGACGGTCCATCACCCTCGGTCTGGGGCTCCATGCAAGATCTCACCTCGTGGGGCATCAATGATCATGAGGAAGGTGAGGGATCAGCCCAGAACTACATGGCAGGACCTGGTCAATGACCTGAAGAGAGCTGGGACCACAGTCTCAAAGAAAACCATTAGTAACACACTATGCCGCCATGGATTAAAATCCTGCAGCGCACGCAAGGTCCCCTGCTGCAGTGTGTGCAAACCTGGTCAAGAACTACAGGAAACATATGATCTCTGTAATTGCAAACAAAGGTTTCTGTACCAAATATTAAGTTCTGCTTTTCTGATGTATCAAATACTTATGTCATGCAATAAAATGCAAATTAATTACTTAAAAATCATACAATGTTCTGGATTTGTATTTTTATCTAAATAGTTTAACCTACTTTTTTTGCAATAATCACTGCCCCTTTTGTTAAAATGTTTACCAGAACCATGCTCAATGCACATCCACTAATAATGACTAACTTCTGGTAGCAGGCAGTATATAACATTAACACAGGTCTCATAAACAATCTCTCAAGCACAAGCACACCTGCTAGTGAGTAGCCAACTAATCTTTATATTTAAAGTCTAGACAACTTGGTTCTATTTGCTAGCTAACAAGGTAGAACACTTGAACTGTTATGAATACATTATCCTGTCTGACTCAAACTGTTTGAAAAACACAGCCTGTTCACTATGTTTAGATGTTGAAATCAAGGATAATAATATGCTTATTTCTCAGAATGAGAACGAGTTGCCAATTCCTTATATAACTGCGTCTTTTTATGCTCATTGCACATTTCTATAACACAGACTAGACAGCTAGTATAACAGTTTGTGGCTAAAATGCTGTTAGAGGTACATGGTGCCACTCACAACAGAAACTGACCATTAATTATCCCCAATCATGTTCATTGATACTTCCGTTTTAGTCTTCTCTGTTTTACATTTCTGCAGATAAGACATAAAAAGGTTATCATTAGGTTATCCTCTATTACAATAAAATATTGTCTCAATCTGTTTCGGTGTCCATATGACTGATTACATTGGCCCAAACCTCAAATGCAAATAGCAAGTTGAAACTGCTTGTTATCAGAGAGGAAGATGATGATCTTTCGTCTTTGATGTTGTGAGTGGCAGAGGGAGGGGCTTGGTGTCTGTGTGTGAAGGTGCACACAGCACAGAAGGAGCGAAAGAGACAAGCCCAAAAAGACAAACTCATAAAATTGGGGAAAAAATAAAAACCTTGATTCTTGTAATAGTCATTTGGAACATTGTGCTAAAACATAAAATCTTTTATTTTTTGCCTTTTTCAATCTTGTCTCCACTGCAACTCCCCAACATGCTCGGGAGAGGAGAAGGTGGAGTGATGAGTCCTCCGAAACATGACCCGCCTAACCGCACTCCTTAACATCCGCCAGCTATACCCGGAAGCCAACCGCACCAATGTGTCGGCGAAAACACCATTCAACTGGCGACCGAGGTCAGCCCGCAAGCACCCGCACCCGTCACAAGGAGTCACTAGAGCGCGATGAGCCAAGTAAAGCCCTCACCGGCCAAACCCTCCACTAACCTTCACAACGTTGAGCCAATTGTGCGCAATCCTATGGGACTCCCGGCCACAGCCAGTTGTGGCACAACCCGGGAATGAGCCAGGTCTGTAGTAATGCCTCTAGCACTGTGATGCAGTACCTTAGACCGCTGCGCCACTCGGGAGGCCCCATGAATTCAAATGTATCAAATTAATTTGATATATCGCCCAGCCCTAGTGTGTGTGTGTTACCTTGATCTGCTGTCTGCGCAGCATGGCCAGCTCTCTCATGTCTCTGAAGGGCTGTAGCAGGTAGTGGTAGAGTTGTGTTGTAGCTTCCAGTAACTCTCCATAGGCCTCATCCTCCTCTGGATACACCTGCAGCAGCTCCACCATACTCTCCATGGCCCGGTGCCTCTCCAGCAGCTACACACCCACAAAGAAGATCATTAAACAATTCAGCAAAACATCACAAATAAAAAGGAACCAAATAAAACATTTTAGCAGCCGGACTGGTTTAGAAGGATTAGAAGAAGAAACTGGAAAAGATGGGGCAAAGTTTGAAGAAGTTTATTCTGTGCCTCTGAATAAGGTGTTATAGGAAAGGCGCTAACAATGGTCAGGAATAGCTCATATTTCAGACTGTGTTGAAACTAGTTCCATTGCTGATTCACAGGAGTAACTGGCACAGTGTGTGGTGGTCTCAGCCCCAGCACCAGCACAGACAATTTCATAATGGCTGTCTAAACAAAGAGCTCTTTCACCAGCTGCACAGAGAGAAAAAAAGTATTTACCAAAAGTTACAGTACTGGTAAAATGAGAAGGCTTGAGCATGTGTGCAGTGCACAAGCATACATGTGTGTGAGCATGTGTAAATGTTTATGTGTCTGTGGCCATTAAGGTTGAGAAATACTTGGGGAGACCTCTTCTACAATATGGTACTTAAATTGGTTTGCTCCGTTAATGACTAGATCATTCCAGACTGTGACATTTTTTTCCTTTATTTATGATATTATCGTAACATTCTCATTAAATAATCTTAGTACGGCAGAAAAAACAAGGTTTAATTCATTCATTTAGACTTCATTTTGAACAAACTGACTAACCTAACTAATAAAACTGCACAGTTGTGATCTGTAAAGTTCCAATAGTGTATAGTCTTGCATTACACTATATATCGTCAATGTCATTTCACGATAGTCAATTTAATCATATATCGGAACAACTAGGGTTGAATATTTTCCCGGTATTTGACAAAGTGTTCCATCCCGAGAATAAATCACTTTTCTCCCAGGTAACCAGGTATTTCCTGCCAAAACCGTAAGTGTCATTCAAAAGCATAATAAAGCATTGATTAAAGCTTTGACCGAAAATTCAAGAGTGATGCTACTTCAGCCTGATGAGCCATACATTACATACATTCCATTCCTTCCAGTTCTCTGCTGCCAATGACTGGAACGAACTGTAAAAATCACTGAAGCTGGAGACTCATATCTCCCTCATTAGCTTTAAGCACCAGCTGTCAGAGCAGCTCATAGATCACTGCACCTGTACATAGCTCATCTGTAAATATCCCATCCAACTACCTCATCCCCATACTGTTATGAACTTGAGTGAAGACCCAAAAGCGGTTTTAACAGAAAACAGAGTTCTTTAATGAAAAACAGGAATGGCATAAATCCTCTTCCAACGTTGTCAGCGGAACAAAAAGAACGTTAGTATAGTGCAGGATGCACCTGCCAGGCAGACTCCGACAGGACAGGACAAGGTGGAAGCAAACGAGACGACAGCTTGCTTCTGGCATCAAAAAACACAAACAAGAATCAGACACTGAAAGTAGCAGGAACAGAGAAAGAAATAGAGACCTAATCAGAGGGGGAAGAGAGAACAGGTGTGAAAGAGTGAATGAGCTAGTTAGAGGAGATGTAGAACAGCTGAAGAATGAGAGACAGAGAAGGTAACCTAAAAAGACCAGCAGAGAGAGAGAGTGAAGAGAAAGGACAGGAACAGACATAACAAGACATGACAGTACCCCCCCACTCACCGAGCGCCTCCTGGCGCACTCGAGGAGGAAACCTGGCGGCAACGGAGGAAATCATCGATCAGCGAACGGTCCAGCACGTCCCGAGAGGGAACCCAACTCCTCTCCTCAGGACCGTACCCCTCCCAATCCACTAGGTACTGATGACCACGGCCCCGAGGGCGCATGTCCAAAATCTTACGAACCCTGTAGATGGGTGCGCCCTCGACAAGGATGGGGGGAGGGACGAGCGGGGCGCGAAGAACGGGCTTAACACAGGAGACATGGAAGACCGGGTGAACGCGACGAAGATAGCGCGGGAGAAGAAGTCGCACTGCGACAGGATTAATGACCTGGGAAATACGGAACGGACCAATGAACCGCGGGGCCAACTTGCGAGAAGCTGTCTTAAGGGGAAGGTTCTGAGTGGAGAGCCATACTCTCTGACCGCAACAATATCTAGGACTCTTGGTCCTACGCTTATTAGCGGCCCTCACAGTCTGCGCCCTATTACGGCAAAGTGCCGACCTGACCCCCTTCCAGGTGCGCTCGCAACGCTGGACAAAAGCCTGAGCGGAGGGGACGCAGGACTCGGCGAGCTGAGATGAGAACAGCGGAGGCTGGTACCCGAGGCTACACTGAAAAGGGGATAGACCGGTAGCAGACGAGGGAAGCGAGTTGTGGGCGTACTCTGCCCAGGGGAGCTGTTCTGACCAAGACGCAGGGTTACGAAAAGAAAGACTGCGTAAAATGCGACCAACAGTCTGATTGGCCCGTTCGGCTTGACCGTTAGACTGGGGATGAAAGCCGGACGAGAGACTGACGGAAGCCCCAATCAAACGGCAAAACTCCCTCCAAAATTGAGACGTGAACTGCGGGCCTCTGTCGGAAACGACGTCAGACGGAAGGCCATGAATTCGGAAAACATTCTCGATAATGATCTGAGCCGTCTCCTTAGCAGAAGGGAGCTTATCGAGAGGAATGAAATGAGCCGCCTTAGAGAATCTATCGACAACCGTAAGAATAACTGTCTTCCCGCTGATGAAGGCAGTCCGGTGATAAAATCTAAAGCGATGTGAGACCACGGTCGAGAGGGAATGGGAAGCGGTCTGAGACGGCCGGCAGGAGGAGAGTTCCCAGATTTAGTCTGCGCGCAGACCGAACAAGCGGCGACAAATCGACGCGCGTCACGTTCCCGAGTGGGCCACCAGAAACGCTGGCGAATGGAAGCGAGCGTACCCCGAACGCCGGGGTGGCCGGCTAACTTGGCAGAGTGGGCCCACTGAAGAACGGCCGGACGAGTAGGAACGGGAACGAACAGAAGGTTCCTAGGACAAGCTCGCGGCGACGGAGTGTGAGCGAGTGCTTGCTTTACCTGCCTCTCAATTCCCCAGACAGTCAACCCGACAACACGCCCGTCAGGGAGAATCCCCTCGGGGTCGGTGGAGACCTCAGAAGAACTGAAGAGACGAGATAAAGCATCAGGCTTGGTGTTTTTTGAGCCCGGACGATAAGAAATAACAAACTCGAAACGAGCGAAAAACAGAGCCCAACGAGCCTGACGCGCATTAAGTCGTTTGGCTGAACGGATGTACTCAAGGTTCCTATGGTCAGTCCAAACGACAAAAGGAACGGTCGCCCCCTCCAACCACTGTCGCCATTCGCCTAGGGCTAAGCGGATGGCGAGCAGTTCGCGATTACCAACATCATAGTTACGTTCTGACGGCGATAAGCGATGAGAGAAAAACGCGCAAGGATGGACCTTGCCGTCAGAGAGAGAGCGCTGAGAAAGAATGGCTCCCACGCCCACCTCTGACGCGTCAACCTCAACAACAAACTGGCTAGAGATGTCAGGTGTAACAAGAATAGGAGCGGATGTAAAACGATTCTTAAGAAGATCAAAAGCTCCCTGGGCGGAAACGGACCACTTAAAGCACGTCTTAACAGAAGTAAGGGCTGTGAGGGGAGCTGCCACCTGACCGAAATTACGGATGAAACGACGATAGAAATTAGCGAAGCCCAGAAAGCGCTGCAGCTCGACGCGTGACTTAGGAACGGGCCAATCAATGACAGCCTGGACCTTAGCGGGATCCATCTTAATGCCCTCAGCGGAAATAACGGAACCGAGAAAAGGGACAGAGGCGGCATGAAAAATGCACTTCTCAGCCTTCACATAAAGACAGTTCTCCAAAAGGCGCTGGAGGACGCGTCGCACGTGCTGAACATGAATCGAGAGAGACGGAGAAAAAAATCAGGATATCGTCCATGTAAACGAAAACAAAAATGTTCAGCATGTCTCTCAGGACGTCGTTAACTAGTGCCTGAAAGACAGCTGGAGCGTTAACGAGGCCGAAAGGAAGAACCCGGTATTCAAAGTGCCCTAACGGAGTGTTAAACGCCGTCTTCCACTCGTCCCCCTCCCTGATGCGCACGAGATGGTAGGCGTTACGAAGGTCCAATTTGGTGAAAAACCTGGCTCCCTGCAGGATCTCGAAGGCTGAAGACATAAGAGGAAGCGGATAACGATTCTTAACTGTTATGTCATTCAGCCCTCGATAATCCACGCATGGGCGCAGGGACCCGTCCTTCTTCTGAACAAAAAAACCCCGCTCCGGCGGGAGAGGAGGAGGAGACAATGGTACCGGCGTTGAGCGAAACCGACAAATAATCCTCGAGAGCCTTACGTTCGGGAGCCGACAGAGAGTATAATCTACCCCCGGGGGAGTAGTTCCCGGAAGGAGATCAATACTACAGTCATACGACCGGTGTGGAGGGAGAGAAGTGGCCTTGGAACGACTGAACACCGTGCGCAGATCGTGATACTCCTCCGGCACCCCTGTCAAATCGCCAGGCTCCTCCTGTGAAGTAGAGACAGAGGAAACAGGAGGGATAGCAGACATTAAACAGGTTACATGACAAGAAACATTCCAGGATAGGATAGTATTACTAGACCAATTAATAGAAGGGTTATGGCGCACTAGCCAGGGATGACCCAAAACAACAGGTGTAAAAGGTGAACGAAAAATTTAAAAAGAAATGGTTTCGCTATGATTACCAGAGACAGTGAGGGTTAAAGGCAGCGTCTCACGCTGAATCTTGGGGAGAGAACTACCATCTAAAGCGAACAAGGCCGTGGGCTCCCTAACTGTCTGAGAGGAATGTCATGTTCCCGAGCCCAGGTCTCGTCCATAAAACAGCCCTCCGCCCCAGAGTCTATCAAGGCACTGCAGGAAGCAGATGAACCGGGCCAGCGGAGATGGACCGGAAAGGTAGTGCGTGATCCAGAAGGAGAGGCCTGAGTAGTTGCGCTCACCAGTAGCCCTCCTCTTACTGATGAGCTCTGGCTTTTACTGGACATGAGGTGACAAAATGACCAGCGGAGCCGCAGTAGAGACAGAGGCGATTGGTGATTCTCCGTTCCTTCTCCTTGGCCGAGATGCGGATACCCCCAGTTGCATAGGCTCAGCATCCGAGCCGGCGGAGGAGGGTGGCAGTGATGCGGCAGGTGGCAGTGATGTGGAGAGGGGAGCAGCGGAGAACGCGAGCTCCTTTCCACGAGCTCGGCGACGAAGATCAAACCGTCGCTCTATGCGAATAGCGAGAGCTATTAAGGAGTCCAGACTGGAAGGAACCTCCCGGGAGAGGATCTCGTCCTTAACCTCGACGAGGAGACCCTCCAGAAAACGAGCGAGCAAAGCCGGCTCGTTCCAGTCACTTGAGGCAGCGAGAGTGCGAAACTCAATAGAATAATCCGTTATGGATCGATTCCCCTGACATAGGGAAGACAGGGCCCTGGAAGCCTCCTCCCCAAAAACAGAACGGTCAAAAACCCGTATCATCTCCTCCTTAAAGTCTTGATACTGGTTAATACACTCAGCCCTCGCCTGCCAGACTGCCGTGCCCCACTCACGCGCCCGTCCGGTAAGGAGAGAAATGACGTAGGCGATGCGGGCTGCGCTCCTGGAGTAAGTGTTGGGCTGGAGAGAGAACACCACATCACACTGAGTGAGGAATGAGCGGCACTCAGTGGGCTCCCCAGAGTAACACGGCGGGTTGTTGATCCTGGGCTCCGGAGACTCGGAAACCCCGGAAGTGGGCGGTGGATCGAGGTGGAGTTGGTGAACCTGTCTTGTGAGGTCGAAGACTTGGACGGCCAGGGTCTCAACGGCATGTCGAGCAGCAGACAATTCCTCCTCGTGTCTGCCTAGCATCGCTCCCTGGATCTCGACGGCGGAGTGAAAAGGGTCCGGAGCCGCTGGGTCCATTCTTGGTCTGATTCTTCTGTTATGAACTTGAGTGAAGACCCAAAAGCGGTTTTAACAGAAAACAGAGTTCTTTAATGAAAAACAGGAATGGCATAAATCCTCTTCCAACGTTGTCAGCGGAACAAAAAGAACGTTAGTATAGTGCAGGATGCACCTGCCAGGCAGACTCCGACAGGACAGGACAAGGTGGAAGCAAACGAGACGACAGCTTGCTTCTGGCATCAAAAAACACAAACAAGAATCAGACACTGAAAGTAGCAGGAACAGAGAAAGAAATAGAGACCTAATCAGAGGGGGAAGAGAGAACAGGTGTGAAAGAGTGAATGAGCTAGTTAGAGGAGATGTAGAACAGCTGAAGAATGAGAGACAGAGAAGGTAACCTAAAAAGACCAGCAGAGAGAGAGAGTGAAGAGAAAGGACAGGAACAGACATAACAAGACATGACACATACTGTATTTATTTATTTATCTTGCTCCTTTGCCCCCAAGTATCTCTACTTGCACATTCATCTTTGCTAATGTAATTACTTCGAAACCATGGCCTATTTAATGCCTTACCTCTCTTATCCTACCTCATTTGCACACACTGTATATATACTTTTTCTACTGTATTATTGACTGTAAGTTTGTTTATTCCATGTGTAACTCTGTGTTGTTGTATGTGTTGAACTGCTTTGCTTTATCTTGGCCAGGTCGCCATGAGAACTGTAAATGAGAACTTGTTCTCAACTAGCCTACCTGGTTAAATAAAGGTGAAATAATGAGCCCCACATTAAAGACATTTAATGAGGCCAAGCCCCAAAAAGCCTAAATAATTGTGCAGTTATCCAATACATACAGTACAAGTCAAAAGTTTGGACACACCTACTCATTCCATTCATTTACTATGTTCTACACTGTAAAATAAATACTGAAGACATAAAAACTATGAAATAACACATATGGAATCATGTAGTAACCAAAAACTGTAAACAAATCTAAATATATTTAGATTTTAGATTTTTAAAAGAAGCCTTACATTGCCTTGATGACATCTTTGCACACTCTTGGCATTCTCTCAACCAGCTTCACCTGGAATGCTTTTCCAACAGTCTTGAAGAAGTTCCCATATATGCTGAGTACTTGTTGGCTGCTTTTCCTTCACTCTGCGGTCCAACTCATCCCAAACCATCTCAATTGGGTTGAGGTCGGGTCATTGTGGAGGCCAGGTCATCTGACACAGCACTCCATCACTCTCCTTCTTGGTCAAATAGCCCTCACACAGCCTGTAGGTGTTGAAAAACAAATTATAGTCCCACTAAGTGCAAACCAGATGGGATGGTGTATCGCTGCTGAATGCTGTGGTAGCCATGCTGGTTAAGTGTTCCTTGAATTCTGAATAAATCATAGTGTATTCAGCAAAGCACCCCCATACCTCCTCCTCCATACTTCATGGTGGGAACCACACATGTGGAGATCATCCATTCACCTAATCTGCATCTCACAAAGACAAGGCAGTTGGAACAAAAACATCTCCAATTTGGACTTATCAGACCAAAAGGGCAGATTTCTAACGGTCTAATGTCCATTGCTCATGTTTCTTGGCCCAAGCAAGTCTCTTCTTCTAATTGGTGTCCTTTAGTAGTAGTTTCTTTGCAGCAATTCGGCCATGAAGGCCTGATTCACGCAGTCTCCTCTGAACAGTTGATGTTGTGATGCGTCTGTTACTTGAACACTGTGAAGCATTTATTTGGGCTGCACTTTCTGAGGCTGGTAACTCTAAATGACACCAATAGGAAGAAGAGACTTGCTTGGGCCAAGAAACACAAGCAATGGAAATTGGTGAGTTTGGTGAGTCCAAATGTGAGATTTTTGGTTCCAACCGCCGTATCTTTGTGAGACGCAGAGTAGGCGAACAGATGATCTCTGCATGTGTGGTTCCCCCGTGAAGTATGGAGGAGGTGTGATGGTGCTTTGCTGGTGACACAGTTGGTGATTTACTTAGAATTCAAGGCACACTTAACCAGCATGGCTACCACAGCATGCTGAAGCGATATGCCATCCCATCTGGTTTGCGCTTAGGACTATCATTTGTTTTTCAACAGGACAATGACCCAACACACCTCGAGGCTGTGTAAGGGCTATTTGACAAAGGAGAGTGATGAAGTGCTGCGTCAGATTACCTGGCCTCCACAATCACCCGACCTCACCCCAATTGGGATATTTTGGGATGAGTTGGACCGCAGAGTGAAGGAAAATTTAGCCTACCTCTCAGGAGGCTGATTTGCAGCCAAAGACAGATAAATGGGTAATCAATACTTATTGAAAATGAAAAGACGCAATGCTCGCTCACCATAGTAGCCTAACGTATGCTGCCTTTTCCATGACGATTAGATTTTTTGATTGGACCTTGACTCACATTGGTTGAGCACCCTCCACTTCTTTCCATTATCAATATTTATTCACCAGACACTGTTGTAAACTACAGTCTAATCATGTTAAAGTTCATTTCAGAATTTAAGTTAACTACCACGTGATTCTCCGCCCATGTAGACAGCCTACTCTATTTCAATGAGACCACACATACTAGGCACACTTGAACCCAGACACCCAACTAAGAGAGGCAGGCTACTGAAGTTGAAGCAGCAAATTCTGTGTTTGAATAATGCAAAAAATATACTTTTAATACAATACGTAGGCTAATGCATACAAAGCAGAAAGATGATTGTTTCCAAATAATCTGCGGGACAACAAAAATATTTTCATCCCAAAATTGTCTGTCTGACCGACCCGCAGCATGAAAAATGCTGACCACACCTCAATGATCTCTTTTGGGAACCTCAAGAATGCAGCCCTCTACTAGGAACCACTTGTTTCAATTCATACAGTACAACCCTCCCTCAGTTCTCCGAGGTGTAATATTGAAAGGCTGCTGCTACATCACCAATCTAAGCAGTGAATAGCCTAACAGTACCCTTCTGCTCTGTCTGTCTGGTGTGGCTTGAAAAGAGAGGAGTAGCTGTGGATAGGATGAATAGGGGCTCTTAAGTTGTTAACCCTAGCCAGGTTTTCCATAGCCAGCCACACACACAGGTCCACTCTAGGGATCAGGGGCTAGAGACAGACACTGGTCAATTCAGCTCCAACACTGCTCCTACTGTTTACCTTGGCCAGGCATCTCCAAGGTAACCATAGACAGGCCAGCCCTGCACTTAGCTAAGAGAGGGCTGGCTGAGAGGGAGGGAGCTACTGTAACACTAGAACAGTTGCATTAGGAAAGGGAAATGGGGATACCTAGTCACTTGTACAACTGAATGATTTCAACTGAAATGTGTCTTCTGCATTTAACCCAACCCCTGAGTCAGAGAAGGTACAAGCTGCCCATAGGCATAAATGCAATCCAGTAGGGGGGGGGTCAATGCAACCTTCCAGGCAAGAACGGAATATGTTGTCTGGTGAGTGACATTTTCTGTGACCTCTGACCCAACTGTGGTTAAGGCAGCCCTGGGAGCACAAATTGACGAATGACCGAGTGTGTATGTGTTTGTGTTGTAGTTGATTTCTGGCCAGAGCTCACATATAACTACAGTGATTGGCTGGCTCTCTTTATAACAAACATCCCTGATTGGCTGGGAAAGAGTAGCAAAAAACTTCTGATTGGTGGAGAATTCACAAAGTACAGACGACCATCGCAAGGTAAACTTAAAAGTGCATTGGGAACATGAGTGAGCAATTATGATCACACACACACCCAAATGGTAATTAGAATCGTACTAATAACAATTGTACACCAGAGGGAACTTATCAAGCCTAACTCTACCAGTCTATCAGTGTGAAATCTGCCTGGTCTTCATAGTGTAATGCCGGTAGGCCTGGTTGGCAGGAAACAGCCTTCCGATGATGTGAACAGCAGTCCTTCCTTTGAAAGATCACATCACTTCAGAGTTCACATTAGTCAGTTGTTAGCTATTTATGCGCTACGGAAAATTACAAAATGAGACATGTGGCAAAAGTCTGCAATTCCTCACACTGGGTGTGTGTGTGTGTGTGTGTGTGTGTGTGTGTGTGTGTGTGTGTGTGTGTGTGTGTGTGTGTGTGTGTGTGTGTGTGTGTATTTAGCTCGAACAACATACATTGCATTCCATCTGGACAAGAGGCATACCTATGTAAGAATGCTGTTCATCGACGACAGCTTAGCATTTAACACCCCCTAAACTCGTCAATAAGCTCTAGACCCTGGGTCTCGACCCCGCCCTGTGCAACTGGGTCCTGGACTTTGACGGGCCGCCCCCAGGTGGTGAGAGTAGGAAACAACATTTCCACCCCGCTGATCCTCAACACTGGGGCCCCACAAGGGTGGTTCTCAGCCCCCTACTTTACCCTCTGTTCACCAATGACTGCGTGGCAACGCACGCCTCCAACTCAATCATCAAGTTTGCAGACGACATTACAGTGGTAGGCTTGATTACCAACAACAACGAGACGGCCTACAGGGAGGAGGTGAGGGCCCTCAGAGCGTGGTGTCAGGAAAACAACCTATCACTCAACATCAAACAAATCAAAGGGAGATGATCGTGGACTTCAGGAAACAGCAGTGGGAGCATCCCCCCATCCACATCGAGAGGACAGTAGTGGAGAAGGAAGAAAGTTTTAAGTTCCTCAGCGTACACATCATAGACAGACTGAAATGGTCCACCCAAACAGACAGCGTGGTGAAGAAGGTGCAACAGGAGGCTGAAGAAATTTGGCTTGTCAGCTAAAACACTCAAAAACTCTTACAGATAAACAATCGAGAGCATCCTATCGGGCTGTATCACCGCCTGGTACGGAAACTGCTCCACCCACAACCGTAAAACTCTCCAGAGGGTAGTGTGGTTTGCACAACGCATCACTGGGGACAAACTACCTGCCCTCCAGGAGACCTACCGCACCCGATGTCACAGGAAGGCCAAAAAGATCATCAAGGACAACAACCACCCGAGCCACTGCCTGTTCACCCCGCTATCATCCAGAAGGCGAGGTCAGTATAGGTGCATCAAAGCTGGGACCGAGAGACTGAAAAACAGCTTCTATCTCAAGGCCATCAGACTGTTAAACAGCCATTGTTAACACTGAGAGGCTGCTGCCAACACACAAACTCAAATCTCTGGCCACTTTAAAAAAATGGATGTAATAAAGGTATCACTAGTCACTTTAAATAATGCCACTTTAATAATGTTGACATATCCTACATTACTCATCTCATATGTACAGTTGAAGTCAGAACTTTACATACACCTTAGCCAACTACATTTAAACTCTAGTTTTTCACAATTACTGACATTTAATCCTAGTAAAAATTCTCTTAGGTCAGTTAGGATCACCACTTTATTTTAAAAACTTGAAATATCAGAATAATAGTAGAGAGAATGATTTACTTCAGCTTTTATTTATTTCATCACATTCCCAGTGGGTCAGAAGTTTACATACACTCAATTAGTATTTGGTAGCATTGACTTTAAATTGTTTAAATTGGGTCAAACGTTTCAGGTAGCTTTCCACAAGCTTCCCACAATAAGTTGGGTGAGTTTTGGCCCATTCCTCCTGACAGAGCTTGTGTAGCTGAGTCAGGTTTGTAGGCCTCCTTGATCGCACACGCTTTTTCAGTTCTGACAACCATTTTTCTATGGGATTGAGGTCAGGGCTTTGTGATGGCCACTCCAATACCTTGACTTTGTTGTCCTTAAGCCGTTTTGTCACAACTTTGGAAGTATGTTTGAGGTCATTGTCCATTTGGAAGACCCATTTGCGACCAAGCTTTAAACTTCCTGACTGATGTCTTAGGATGTTGCTTCAACATATCCACAGAATTTTCCTTTCTCATGAGGCCATCTATTCTGTGAGGTGCACCAGTCCTTCCTGCAGCAAAGCACACCCACAACATGATGCTGCCAACCCGTGCTTCACGGTTGGGATGTGTGTTCTTCGGCTTGCAAGCCTCCCCCTTTTTCCTCCAAACATAACGATGGACATCATGGCCAACAGTTCTATTGTTTCATCAGACCAGAGGACATTTCTCCAAAAAGTACCATCTTTGTCCCCATGTGCATATGCAAACCGTAGTCTGGATTTTTTGTCGCGGTTTTGGAGCAGTGGCTTCTTCCATCCTTTCAGGTTGTGTCGATATAGGACTCGTTTTACTGTGGATATACTTTGTACCTGTTTCCTCCAGCATCTTCACAAGGTTCTTTGCTGTTGTTCTGGGATTGATTTGCACTTTTCGCACCAAAGTACGTTCATCTCTAGGAGACAGAACACGTCTCCTTCCTGAGCGGTATGATGGCTACGTGGTCCCCATGGTGTTTATACTTGCGCACAGTTGTTTGTACAGACGAACGTGGTACCATCAGGAGTTTGGAAATTGCACCCAAGGATGAACCAGACTTTGAAGGTAGGCATTGAATTACATCCACAGGTACACCTCCAATTGACTCAAATTATGTCAATTAGCCTATCAGAAGCTTCTAAAGCCATGACATCATTCTTTTTGAATTTTCCAAGCTTTTTAAAGACACAGTCAACTTAGAGTATGTAAACGTCTGACCCACTGGAATTTTGATACTGTGAATTATAAGTGAAATAATCTGTCTGTAAACAATTGTTGGAAAAATTACTTGTGTCATGCACAAAGTTGATGTCCTAACCGACATGCCAAAACTATAGTTTAACAAGAAATTTGTGGAGTGGTTGAAAAACGAGTTAATGACTCCAACCTGGGGATCCCAGAGAAAGTAGCATATTTTTGTTTTCCCCGGTACAGATAACCTCCAGTAATAACCTTCATGATAATAAAATAATACACTATAAATGCCTTGTGTTATTGACTCTGTCTTTTCCATGTTGTAGCCTACTTTGGATGTTCTTGTTGACAAATGATATTGATGTTGTGATGTTGTGGTGGTTCTGTTTAGGCTATTTAGACTAGATTATTGCTCTATTCCAATCAATTCTACACATGTTTGGGACAGTGCTGCTATCTCTTCTCAAACAATGCAGCCCTCAACTGAATAATTTTGAATATTTGCCATTGTTATCAGAGTGCAGGGAGGCAGACACAGACAAACAGGCAGGACAGATGTTGTGATAAGGACAGAGTGCGTTAACCCATTAATTCTCTGACTAGTGTCCCTGCTGTTCCCATGATCTTCTCACTATCAGCATGGAGGCCTGTAAAACGTGTCCCTCTGTCTCCCCTCATTGACATGATCACCTACAGAATGACTGACAGAGGTCTGCTTCTGAATGTGAACATTCCACTCAATCCGCTGTGACATTCTCATCATCGCCCACAGCCTCAGGCTACTGTACTGAACAGTCAGAGGGAGCCATTGTGTGTCCATTGAGTTGCTGCTCTCCCTCTCTGTCCCTGGCCTTCACCAACCCACACTACATAATGGCCTCCTCTTCTCCCTTCAAGCCTCCTCCTTCCCTTTCACTGCACTGTATTCAGAGAGGAGTTCTCTCTGTCCTACTCTGTGAGATATCTGGCTTGCCTGTTGTGAATTAGTATTAGGTAGGGGTGTAACGATTCACGTGGGTTTGGTACGTATTGTGGTTTTGGGGTCACTGTTCAGTTTTGGTACAGCGGGAAAATGAAATTCCAACAATTACTGTAGCTCATATTAGTTTATTTTACAAAAGACACATAACTAAAAAGCACCCCATTTGTGGTCCAAGTCCAGCTACTGTGACAAAATTCACAATGTTCCTGGCATTGTCTGTTTTGACAAAAAGTAGGAGCTCTTCACGTGTCCAAAAAGTAGGACCCGTTCCAAAATGGACCTGGGGCTTTCCCACCAGTACCAATATGCATAAATATTATTTTTTTATATAGGAGACCTGTTCCCGAATGGACCCGAGGACAACTAGAACAGTTTCATACAGACCTTGTCGGATCCAGACCCGGTTCGATCCGGATTAAAAGTCCATTTGTAAGTGACTTGATTAACCAGAACTGATAAAGCATGAAGGAGAGCAAGGTGTCAGAGGAGAGGCCTTGTGGTGTGTGTACTGCAGGAGTTCCTAAAACTTTTGGCCTGCAACCCCATTTTGATACCAACATTTGTTTGTGGCCCGACCATGTAAAAAAATAAAGTTATGTAATCAAAGGCTAATGTTTCATTTTTTTTATTGGGGCTATGACATTCTATTTCAAATTAGCCTGACAGTATTCAATCTGAAAAAAGTATGGTTGGAAGTAACTGAAACGCATCAGAAAGGTATTGGGATGTTCAGAAGATCATCAGGCAATAATTTTGTATGATATTCTGTGTAGAAAATAGCATCATTACTGATTGTTCTTTTTCCCCCAGTCTGATTTACTGCCAGGTCGTCTACTATTTCTATTGAGTCCTGTGCAGCTTGTGAGCATTGTAGTGGGAAACAGAAGACACATCCCACTGGGCATATTGAAAATCCCTTACATTGATGTCTATTTGCAAATCCAATCAGTTTTCCACGTTGATGCAGTAATCACATTGAATTTGTTGTTGTTGAAATGATGTGGAAACAACGTTGATTCAACCAGTTTTTGCCCTGTGGGATACATACGTGTTCCTGAGAGTTATCTTTCAGCAATGCGGGCTAAATCATTTTGTAGCTTAAAACTCTTTAGAACCCATAGTGGCCGCGAACAGCCTTTCATTAAATTAGTATAGCGGCAGCGAACGGCCTTTAATTAAATTACTATAGCGGCAGCGAACAGCCTTTCATTAAATTACTATAGCGGCAGCGAACAGCCTTTCATTAAATTATTATAGCGGCAGCGAACAGCCTTTCATTAAATTACTATAGCGGCAGCGAACAGCCTTTCATTAAATTATTATAGCGGCAGCGAACGGCCTTTAATTAAATTACTATAGCGGCAGCGAACAGCCTTTCATTTAATTACTAGAGCGGCAGCGAATGGCCTTTCATTAAATTATTATAGCGGCAGCGAATGGTCTTTAATTTAATTATTATAGCGGCAGCGAACAGCTTTCATTAAATTATTATAGCGGCAGCGAATGGCCTTTAATTGAATTATTATAGCGGCAGCGAACAGCCTTTCATTAAATTATTATAGCGGCAGCGAATGGCCTTTAATTGAATTATTATAGCGGCAGCGAACAGCCTTTCATTAAATTACTATAGTGGTAGCGAACGGCCTTTCATTAAATTACTATAGCGGTAGCGAACGGCCTTTCATTAAATTACTATAGCGGCAGCGAACAGCCTTTCATTAAATTACTATAGCGGCAGCGAACAGCCTTTCATTAAATTACTATAGCGGCAGCGAACAGCCTTTCATTACATTATTATAGCGGCAGCGAACAGCCTTTCATTAAATTACTATAGCGGCAGCGAACAGCCTTTCATTACATTATTATAGCGGCAGCGAACAGCCTTTCATTAAATTACTGTAGCGGCAGTGAACAGCCTATCATTAAATTACTATAGCGGTAGCGAACAGCCTTTCATTAAATTACTATAGCGGCAGCGAACGGCCTTTCATTAAATTATTATAGCGGCAGCGAATGGTCTTTATTTTAATTATTATAGCGGCAGCGAACAGCCTTTCATTAAATTATTATAGCGGCAGCGAACAGCCTATCATTAAATTAGTATAGCGACAGCGAATGGCCTTTAATTGAATTATTATAGCGGCAGCAAACGGCCTTTCATTAAATTACTATAGCGGCAGCGAACGGCCTTTCATTAAATTACTATAGCGGCAGCGAACGGCCTTTCATTAAATTACTATAGCGGCAGCAAACAGCCTTTCATTAAATTACTATAGCGGCAGCGAACAGCCTTTCATTAAATTACTATAGCGGCAGCAAACGGCCTTTCATTAAATTACTATAGCGGCAGCGAACGGCCGTTCATTAAATTACTATAGCGGTAGCGAACGGCCTTTCATTAAATTACTATAGCGGTAGCGAACGGCCTTTCATTAAATTACTATAGCGGCAGCGAACAGCCTTTCATTAAATTATTATAGCGGCAGCGAATGGACTTTAATTGAATTATTATAGCGGCAGCGAACAGCCTTTCATTAAATTATTATAGCGGCAGCGAATGGCCTTTAATTGAATTATTATAGCGGCAGCGAACAGCCTTTCATTAAATTATTATAGGGGCAGCGAATGGCCTTTAATTGAATTATTATAGCGGCAGCGAACAGCCTTTCATTAAATTACTATAGCAGCAGCGAACAGCCTTTCATTAAATTACTATAGCGGCAGCGAACAGCGGTAGCGAACAGCGGCAGCGAACGGCCTTTCATTAAATTACTATAGCGGCAGCGAACAGCCTTTCATTAAATTATTATAGCGGCAGCGAATGGCCTTTAATTGAATTATTATAGCGGCAGCGAACGGCCTTTCATTAAATTACTATAGCGGCAGCGAACGGCCTTTCATTAAATTACTATAGCGGCAGCGAACGGCCTTTCATTAAATTACTATAGCGGCAGCGAACGGCCTTTCATTAAATTACTATAGCGGCAGCGAACGGCCTTTCATTAAATTACTATAGCGGCAGCGAACGGCCTTTCATTAAATTATTATAGCGGCAGCGAATGGCCTTTAATTGAATTATTATAGCGGCAGCGAACAGCCTTTCATTAAATTATTATAGCGGCAGCGAATGGCCTTTAATTGAATTATTATAGCGGCAGCGAACAGCCTTTCATTAAATTACTATAGTGGTAGCGAACGGCCTTTCATTAAATTACTATAGCGGTAGCGAACGGCCTTTCATTAAATTACTATAGCGGCAGCGAACAGCCTTTCATTAAATTACTATAGCGGCAGCGAACAGCCTTTCATTAAATTACTATAGCGGCAGCGAACAGCCTTTCATTACATTATTATAGCGGCAGCGAACAGCCTTTCATTAAATTACTATAGCGGCAGCGAACAGCCTTTCATTACATTATTATAGCGGCAGCGAACAGCCTTTCATTAAATTACTGTAGCGGCAGTGAACAGCCTATCATTAAATTACTATAGCGGTAGCGAACAGCCTTTCATTAAATTACTATAGCGGCAGCGAACGGCCTTTCATTAAATTATTATAGCGGCAGCGAATGGTCTTTATTTTAATTATTATAGCGGCAGCGAACAGCCTTTCATTAAATTATTATAGCGGCAGCGAATGGCCTTTCATTAAATTATTATAGTGGCAGCGAATGGCCTTCAATTGAATTATTACAGCGGCAGCAAACAGCCTTTCATTAAATTATTATAGCGGCAGCGAATGGCCTTTAATTGAATTATCATAGCGGCAGCGAACAGCCTATCATTAAATTAGTATAGCGGCAGCGAACAGCCTATCATTAAATTAGTATAGCGACAGCGAATGGCCTTTAATTGAATTATTATAGCGGCAGCAAACGGCCTTTCATTAAATTACTATAGCGGCAGCGAACGGCCTTTCATTAAATTACTATAGCGGCAGCGAACGGCCTTTCATTAAATTACTATAGCGGCAGCGAACAGCCTTTCATTAAATTACTATAGCGGCAGCGAACGGCCTTTCATTAAATTACTATAGCGGCAGCGAACAGCCTTTCATTAAATTACTATAGCGGCAGCAAACGGCCTTTCATTAAATTACTATAGCGGCAGCAAACGGCCTTTCATTAAATTACTATAGCGGCAGCAAACAGCCTTTCATTAAATTACTATAGCGGCAGCGAACAGCCTTTCATTAAATTACTATAGCGGCAGCAAACGGCCTTTCATTAAATTACTATAGCGGCAGCAAACGGCCTTTCATTAAATTACTATAGCGGCAGCAAACAGCCTTTCATTAAATTACTATAGCGGCAGCGAACAGCCTTTCATTAAATTACTATAGCGGCAGCAAACGGCCTTTCATTAAATTACTATAGCGGCAGCGAACGGCCGTTCATTAAATTACTATAGCGGTAGCGAACGGCCTTTCATTAAATTATTATAGCGGCAGCGAACAGCCTTTCATTAAATTATTATAGCGGCAGCGAATGGCCTTTAATTGAATTATTATAGCGGCAGCGAACAGCCTTTCATTAAATTATTATAGCGGCAGCGAATGGCCTTTAATTGAATTATTATAGCGGCAGCGAACAGCCTTTCATTAAATTATTATAGCGGCAGCGAACGGCCTTTAATTGAATTATTATAGCGGCAGCGAACAGCCTTTCATTAAATTATTATAGCGGCAGCGAATGGCCTTTAATTGAATTATTATAGCGGCAGCGAACAGCCTTTCATTAAATTACTATAGTGGTAGCGAACGGCCTTTCATTAAATTACTATAGCGGTAGCGAACGGCCTTTCATTAAATTACTATAGCGGCAGCAAACGGCCTTTCATTAAATTACTATAGCAGCAGCGAACAGCCTTTCATTAAATTACTATAGTGGTAGCGAACGGCCTTTCATTAAATTACTATAGCGGTAGCGAACGGCCTTTCATTAAATTACTATAGCGGCAGCGAACGGCCTTTCATTAAATTATTATAGCGGCAGCGAATGGCCTTTCATTGAATTACTATAGCGGCAGCGAACAGCCTTTCATTAAATTATTATAGTGGCAGCGAATGACCTTTAATTGAATTATTACAGCGGCAGCAAACAGCCTTTCATTAAATTATTATAGCGGCAGCGAATGGCCTTTAATTGAATTATTATAGCGGCAGCGAACAGCCTATCATTAAATTAGTATAGCGGCAGCGAACAGCCTATCATTAAATTAGTATAGCGACAGCGAATGGCCTTTAATTGAATTATTATAGCGGCAGCAAACGGCCTTTCATTAAATTACTATAGCGGCAGCGAACGGCCTTTCATTAAATTACTATAGCGGCAGCGAACGGCCTTTCATTAAATTACTATAGCGGCAGCGAACAGCCTTTCATTAAATTACTATAGCGGCAGCGAACGGCCTTTCATTAAATTACTATAGCGGCAGCGAACAGCCTTACATTAAATTACTATAGCGGCAGCAAACGGCCTTTCATTAAATTACTATAGCGGCAGCAAACAGCCTTTCATTAAATTACTATAGCGGCAGCAAACAGCCTTTCATTAAATTACTATAGCGGCAGCGAACAGCCTTTCATTAAATTACTATAGCGGCAGCGAACGGCCGTTCATTAAATTACTATAGCGGTAGCGAACGGCCTTTCATTAAATTATTATAGCGGCAGCGAACAGCCTTTCATTAAATTATTATAGCGGCAGCGAATGGCCTTTAATTGAATTATTATAGCGGCAGCGAACAGCCTTTCATTAAATTACTATAGCGGCAGCGAACAGCCTTTCATTAAATTATTATAGCGGCAGCGAATGGCCTTTAATTGAATTATTATAGCGGCAGCGAACAGCCTTTCATTAAATTACTATAGCGGCAGCGAACGGCCTTTCATTAAATTACTATAGCGGCAGCGAACAGCCTTTCATTAAATTATTTTAGCGGCAGCGAATGGCCTTTAATTGAATTATTATAGCAGCAGCGAACAGCCTATCATTAAATTAGTATAGCGGCAGCGAACGGCCTATCATTAAATTAGTATAGCGACAGCGAATGGCCTTTAATTGAATTATTATAGAGGCAGCGAACAGCCTTTCATTAAATTACTATAGCGGCAGCGAACAGCCTTTCATTAAATTACTATAGCGGCAGCAAACGGCCTTTCATTAAATTACTATAGCGGCAGCAAACGGCCTTTCATTAAATTACTATAGCGGCAGCAAACGGCCTTTCATTAAATTACTATAGCGGCAGCAAACGGCCTTTCATTAAATTACTATAGCGGCAGCAAACAGCCTTTCATTAAATTACTATAGCGGCAGCGAACAGCCTTTCATTAAATTACTATAGCGGCAGCAAACGGCCTTTCATTAAATTACTATAGCGGCAGCGAACGGCCGTTCATTAAATTACTATAGCGGTAGCGAACGGCCTTTCATTAAATTACTATAGTGGTAGCGAACGGCCTTTCATTAAATTACTATAGCGGCAGCGAACAGCCTTTCATTAAATTATTATAGCGGCAGCGAATGGACTTTAATTGAATTATTATAGCGGCAGCGAACAGCCTTTCATTAAATTATTATAGCGGCAGCGAATGGCCTTTAATTGAATTATTATAGCGGCAGCGAACAGCCTTTCATTAAATTATTATAGGGGCAGCGAATGGCCTTTAATTGAATTATTATAGCGGCAGCGAACAGCCTTTCATTAAATTACTATAGCAGCAGCGAACAGCCTTTCATTAAATTACTATAGCGGCAGCGAACAGCGGTAGCGAACAGCGGCAGCGAACGGCCTTTCATTAAATTACTATAGCGGCAGCGAACAGCCTTTCATTAAATTATTATAGCGGCAGCGAATGGCCTTTAATTGAATTATTATAGCGGCAGCGAACGGCCTTTCATTAAATTACTATAGCGGCAGCGAACGGCCTTTCATTAAATTACTATAGCGGCAGCGAACGGCCTTTCATTAAATTACTATAGCGGCAGCGAACGGCCTTTCATTAAATTACTATAGCGGCAGCGAACGGCCTTTCATTAAATTACTATAGCGGCAGCGAACGGCCTTTCATTAAATTACTATAGCGGCAGCGAACAGCCTTGTAATATCAGTGTTAATAATCACAAAATTGACTTGCAAACAACTGGTTGTCATATTCGTGTGGCTGTTGTTGTCAACTAGAAAAAGGTCATGCTATCATTTGTCTTTTTTTTCCACTTCATTAGCCAAAATGACAGTGCTGAAGTAGGCACGACTTTTCACTGTGAAAGAGGCTGCATTTATGTTGGTTGGTGATAAGGATTCGAACACATACTTGCACAATGAAAAGCGGTGATGTCAAGGTGAGTGAAATATGTAAACAGTAGATATATGCTTGGTGTTGTCAATGTTTGCTGTGAAACTTTGGGTCAGATTAGCACGTCCTGTCATGATCACTTAGTTGGTACAGGCAAGCACATCAGCGGTGGAGCTCAAATGATTGCTCTCGGTCTCATGAAAATAGTTGCAGTGTTAAGCTGTATTTTGTCTTGTTTCTACTGATGTAATTAAAAGATGGAAACGGCCCAAGATGCTTGCTATAGCTTGCTAGCTAGCTAGTCTGTTAGGCAAGTTGTGTGTAGCGGTAAATTTGGGCTGCGCTCATGAATCGTCAACCTCAGCTGTCACTTTCACTAGCTGTCCATACAGACATCCAGCGAACTAGCCACCAAAATGAGTAGAGTAATTTGTGTTTGTCTGCTTAGGTTATGGTTTGTCAGGTTTGCTAGGTGCAGATATTCATAGGCTATACATTGCATTGTTTTCCTATTATTTGACAGCTTAGCTGTTGTGTTAAGGTAGATGCCTATGCAGTGGAGCTCATATGATATTGAGTTGGATATTTAATTACATAGCCAGCTAACAAGGTGCTTGTTTTGTCCTGTTTCTACCGATGCAATTAAATGTGGAAACTGTCCCATCTTCGTAACTAATCAGCTAACATTGGCGAAATCTCTAGTTGAGAGTTGAAAGAGAGAGCGGGAGAGGGCGGGATAGTGTGGAATGGGAGGCATGTAACTGTATCACACAATTTATTATGGGAAACCCTAAGAGGTGATAAATAGGAAGAGTCTAAGGTTGAGAGAAAGAAAGAGACCGTGTGAGAGGGAGAGAGAGATTATGTTCCTGACTACAATGGTATCCTATTTGTTGCTCTTCTCCTCTCCCTCTGTTACTCTGTTCCTCTAGGTCAGGGAAAGTGAGGGAAGTGATTTACATTTAACATTTAACAGTGATGTGGAGAATCAGGGCTTAGCAGCAAAAGGCAGGGAGGAAAAGGAGTTAGAGATGACTGGAGTGATAGAGATGTGGAGCGAGGCATGGGGAATGGAGCAAGAGGAGAGTAGAGGGAGAGAGGAAGAGGAGAGTGAAAAGGATCAGGAAGGGGAACAGGGAGAGGAGGAGGGAGACAGAGAGGAGGGGGGAGTGGAGGAAGCAGAGGGAGAGGATAAAGCAGAGGGAGAGGAAGACGCAGAGGGAGGAGAAGAGGGATAGCACACCCAAGAGGGAAGCCTATGTTTCCATGGGGAATGTCTGCCCAAAGTCTTACCATTCACCCTTGTGCCAGACAGCCTGAGACGAAGGTGACAGTAGCAGGGGTTTTGGAGTTGTCTTTAACCTCTCTGGGTAGGGGGCAGTATTTAGAATTTTGGATGAATGAGGTGCCCAATGTAAACTGCCTGTTACTTCGGCCCAGAAGCTAGGATATGCATATGCATGGTAGTATTGAATAGAAAACACTCTAAAGTTGCCAAAACTGTTCAAATAAATGTCTGTGAGTATAACAGAACTGATTTGGCAGGCGAAAACCTGAGGAAAATCCATCCAGGAAGTGGGATATTTTTGATGTGGGAAATTTTCAATTGAATGCCTATACAGTATTGAATGCCTATATAGTATGTATTGGGATAGGACCAAGATTTCAATTCCTATGGCTTCCACTAGATGTCAACAGTCTTAAGACATTGTTTCATGCTTGTATTCTGAAAAATGAGAAAGAACGAGACCACTTTCTAAGTGGACTGTAGAATGAACCAGAGCTGTTTTGCGTGACCGATTGCGTGCCGTTCGTTGTTTTTCCTTTTCTATCGAAGACGCTATTGTCCAGTTAAAATATGATCAATTATTTAGACAAGAGACAACCTGAGGCTAAATTATAAAGATAATTTGGCATGTTTCTACGAACTTTACAGGTACAATTAGGGTGTATTCGTCTGCATGTCATGACCACCTTTGAGCCAGTGGATTACTGAACAAAACGCGCCAACAAAACTGAGTTTTTGGGACATAAAGAGGGACTTTATCGAACAAAACAAACATTTATTGTTTACCTGGGACTCTTGTGACTGCAACCGTATGAAGATCATCAAAGGTAAGTGATTAATCTTATCGCTATTTCTGACTTTTGTAATTCCTTTACTTGGTTGTAAAATGTTTATATGCTTTTGTAAGCGGGGCGCTGTCCTCAGATAATCGCATGGTATGCTTTCGCCGTAAAGCCCTTTTGAAATCTGACACAGTGGCTGGATTAACAAGAAGTTAATCTTTAAACCGATGTATAACAATTGTATTTTTATAAATGTTTAATTTGACTATTTCTGTATTTTGAATTTGGCGCTCTGCAATTTCATCAGATGTTGGCCAGCTAACGTCCCACCTATCCATAAGAAGTTTTAAAAGTGGTTGGAACTTATATCTGTTCAAGAGCTTGTAATGGATTACAACAAGAAAATGGGCGGGGTTGACCATCTTGACCAACTGAGGAGCTATTACAATGTTGGACGCATAGGCAGAAAATTGTGGAAATATGTGTTTTGGGGGTGCTCAACATTGCCATCATTTGTGGGGGACCCTGCAAAGGCCCCTTCCCAGAAACCGCAGGTGCTGGTCCATAAAGGCATTCAGAAACCACTGTTAATTACAACCACATCTACCGGATATTGGAGGTTACTGATGTAACCCCGGTTCAATTAGCCAAGCAAAATGTTTATGTTTTCTGAGTTTCTCTCGCGACCGCATTTTCAAATCAGGCGAGCCCATTTTAAAATCAGGCGACCCCACATTGGGTCTTAGGGCTGACCCCATTTAGTCAACTGGTCGACCAATATTTTTTTAGTCGAGCAGTCACAAATATATGTTAATTTTTTTAGAGCACGAGACACCTGTCAGATTCACACCTGTCTGGTCTGAGTAGACTAATCCATTGTGGAGGCCGCGGGATGGCACACCAGTATCACATTTACCGTTAAATCCCATAATTCTTTATCTAAATTGTTTGTTTCGTTAAGGTAATTTCTGTTAATGCATTCAATATATTATTATTATTACAGTATTTTACCGTTCTCATTGTCGGAGTGGACACGTTGTTTGCGGACCACACAACCTAGACTACATTTCTGAGGAACACGTTTTGGTGTATTTCATTCCATTTAAAAGTTGCCAATTTATGAATTGTCTTTTGTTTGAAGCGCTCCTGTCAATGTTGATTAAGGGTGCGCCCCCGGTTACGCATAGAAGTAGGCCTAGGCAACCGGCACAAAAATATAGGCCTATAAATGTTCCCACATGGGGATCTGATAGTATTTCTGATTGTCTTAACTCACCACCACTGTGGAGCTTCTCAAATTAATTTCTTATTCACCTCAAACAGCAAGTAAACGAAGTCTGTTTTTACATCCATTGAGAATGACAATAGTTCCTCAACGTAGCCTATTTGAAAAAGATTTCCAGTTCTCTTTTGATAACCACTTGTGTGAAAGGAGGAAAAAAATGTAATGCTCTGATCCGGTGGAAACGTCATAAAATTGGCCTACCTGATTACTTCTTATCCCTTGCGCAAATATCCTACAGCTGTGTCTGTCAGGAGCTCACTGGCACAGGAAACTCTGAAGGCCAAGAATATTTTCTACAATGTTGCAAGTTTGCTAGTGCCAGCTTCAGGCCAGACCAAGTTGATAGTCGATACAATTCTTCAAGTTTCTTGCAGACAGCCAATGAGTAGACAATGTGATTTATAGGATATTTATTTTTAAAATCAGAATATTTTCAACCTGCAGGCTGCAATGTTTTTATTTGTTGGCTTTATGTAGATTATTTTTTACATAGTCCATTACATAGGCCATTACAATTTGTATTAAACATATGATAATGATTGAGGTACAAAGACTTTATTATAAATTGAATAAAACAATTCCACGAAAATGTGCATATGAAAATCATAACTGGCACGGAAATCCGTAAAAATGGTAAGATTGAGTGCCAGTTCAAATAGAAAAGGTTGCCGACCCCTGGTGTAGCTTATTACCGGCAACTTCAGGAGGATAACGGCAGAATCTGCAAAGGCCAGCAGCAGCTGGAGGAGGGGGATCAGGAACAGGTTTTTTTTATTCTGGCTAGGTTACCTTGATCTCTGGCTCCCTTCAGTAATTTGCGTGTCTAATTATTTACATCACAGTGTGCTTAAGGCATCAGACAAACTCAGTAGCCTAGATATAGTTGATTTTATTAAAACACATAGGGTTTGTCTATATATGGAAAAATACATCTTTTAACATTTAAAATGGTCACTCTTGGTCGACCAAGATAAAAAAAAAATGTTGGGGCCAGTCCTTTATTGATTGAATAATCTCCTAACTTTCTTTGCCACACAGAGGCTCTATGACTGTAGGGCCCCTTTGATGACTTGTGATTGGGCGACAACAACAAGCTAAGCGCCACTCTCATGAAAAGCATACTGTACTGTCTTTGTCCGCAGCATACCATTTCTTCTCTCTATTACAATCAGCTGTGAAGGGCTGCTTGAATACAGAGGGGAGACGATGTTGTGCTGTTGTTTCTTTGCATTTCCGCCTTGCTCCGGTGCTAGGAATACTGTCAGCATAAATGTGTCAACATGTTTGAGGTGTTGGGAGCTGCATAGGCCATTATTGTTGAGCAGTGGCAACATACTGTCAACATTTTATCCACAACTCTCTGTCCATCGCCATTGTGATCTACTCTGAAGCCAAAATGTTCACAAACTGGAGATTTAAACTATGGAGGATCCTCCAATTCTGGCTTAAAATTCTCGCCATCGTACCCCACTGGGCACAGACGTCAATTCAACGTCTATTCCACGTTGGAAATGACGTCAAAACAACATTGATTCAACCAATGTGTGCCCAGTGGGACAGTTCCCGGCTGCAACTCAAAAGGAGAGTTTGAAATGCAGCAGTTAAGATCCAAATTTTTATTACAACGTGCATATAGGCTCTAGTTGTTTTAACAGAATAGCCTAATAGCTCAGATTTACTCAAGAGTCAATGGCATACAACGCAGCATACCATAGGCATAGCGTTTACATTTTTTAAATATGTATTCATTTGGGTTCACAGTGTAGACCGAAAGGAGGTCCCTGTACCAAACGGTTTGGTACCAATATGTGTAATGTTCCAGAACATCAAACAAATCTACATTTTAAACCCTTCACCTGAGTTATATAATGAAAGTCAACAGTGTTTTTTTGCTTCAATAGTGTGATCAGGGGCTTGAAACTAAAGTTTTCCTTCACAGAAAATACATTAGTGCAACACATTTGGCAGAAAATACTGTAGCTTAAGTGCAATGCTATTTGGCTAGCAGCCACACAAGCAAATCAGCTTACAATGAAAAAGCAAGGTATTTTGGCCAGAAACTATGCAAGGCCATCAAATTTGCAATGTTTATCATAGAAGGAAAGTGGGCAGAAACTATGCAAGGCCATCATATTTGTAACGTTGATCATAGAAAGAAAGTGGACGGGATATTTCCTAATGTTTTGTTTGAAGTTAATCTTGCATTTTACCAGACAAAAGTAGGCTACACTGAGAAAAGCACCACAGAAAAGTAGCTACACATCAGTCAGAGCACTGTGTGCTGATAGAATGCCCGTATGTGAATTCTCATCTCGAGTGAAGAAGTGCAAATAAAGCACAAAATTAGCAGAAAGTACAATAAAAAGCATTTTAGATCTGCAGTTACAAAACACAAGATATTTCTAATGCATATTATCTTTTCTGTTAATATGACCCCTGGTGGTGCATTCTTTTAGGTCACGAACCACTTTCTTGAGTTCTCTTTGATTACTTTTGACTATTTTGAGGAAGTGTACACTGGCTACAGCATCTCAAGATCTCAAGACATTCAGTACTATTGCAGCTTTTTTCTTGCTTTAAAGGGAGTACGCGAGCACACTCGTTCCGTTCCCTACCCAAGTTTGGATAGGCGCCAGCCGAAACCAAAACATGCAGAAGGCTGCGTTTACACAGGCAGCCCAATTCTGATCTTTTACCCAATTACTGGCAAAAGAGCTGATCTGAATGGTCAAAAGAGGGGAGGGGGGGAAATCGGCATGGCCGATTAATTAGGGTCGATTTCAAGTTTTCATAACAATCGGTCATCAGCGTTTTTTGGACGCTGATTATTGCTGATTACATTGCATTCCACGTGGAAACTGCGTGACAGGCTGACCACCTGTTACGCGAGTGCAGCAAGGAGCCACGGTAAGTTGCTAGCTAGCATTAAACTTATCTTATAAAAAACAATCAATCTTCACTACTAGTTAACTACACATGGTTGATGAAAGTACTAGGTTAACTTCACTAGGGTAGGGGGCAGCATTCGGAATTTTGAATGAAAAGCATGCCCAAATTAAACTGTCTACTACTCAGTCCCAGAAGATAGGATATGTATATAATTAGTAGATTTGTATATAAAACACTCTAAAGTTTCCAAAACTGTTAAAATAATGTCTGTGAGTATATCAGAACTGATATGGCAGGCAAAAACCAGAGGAAAATCCAACCAGGAAGTACTATTATTTTGAAAGCCTGTTTTTCCATTGAAAGCCTATCCACCATACAAAGACTTAGGATCCAGTTCACGAGCTCTGTGGCTTCCTCTACATGTGACCAGTCTTTAGGCATTGTTTCAGGCTTTTATTCTAAAAAATGAGGGAGATACAGCACTTTTAATCAGTGACCAATGGAAATTTCCATTCATCAGCCATGCGCCCTGATCGTGAACTCGCCTTTCTTGTTTCGCCTTTCCTATTGACGAAGCTTTTGTCCGGTTGAAATATTATTGATCATTTATGACAAAAACAACCGGAGGATGGATTTTAAACATCATTTGGCATGTTTCTACTAACTTTTATTGTACTTTTTAAAAACGTTTCATCCTGGAATTAGTGCCTTCTGCATTCGGATTACTGGACAAAACGTGCAAACAAAAAGGAGGTATTTGCTCATAAAGATTGACATTGTCGAACAAAACAAACATTTATTGTCTAACATGGAGACGTGGGAGTGCCACCAGATGAAGATCATCAAAGGTATGTGATTAATTTTAATGCTATTTCTGACTTTTGTGACACTCCTTGGTTGGAAAATGGCTGTATGCGTTTCTATGGCTAGCTAACATAATCACAAAGTGTGCTTTCGCCGTAAAGCGTTTTTGAAATCTGACACAGCGGTTGCAATAAGGAGAAGTTTAGCTATATTTCCATGAAAACACTTGAATAGTTTATCAATGTTTATGATGAGTATTTCTGTCATTTTATGTGGCTCTCTGCACTTTCACCAGATGTTTGTTTGAGACAATGCATTTCTGACCACAACGCACCAATGTAAACTAGGATTTTTTTAATATAAATATGAACTTCACCAAATAAAACATACATGTATTGTGTAACATGAAGTCCTATGAGTGTCATCTGATGAAGATCATCAAAGGTTAGTGATTCATTTTATCTATATTTCTGCTTTTTGTGAATCCTCTCTTTGGCTGGAAAAATGGCTGTGTTATTCTGTGAATAGGCACTCACCTAACATAATAGTTTGGTGTGCTTTCGTCGTAAAGCCGTTTTGAAATTGGACACTGTGGCTGGATTTACAACAAGTGTATCTTTAAAATGGTGTAAAATACATGTATGTTTGAGGAAATGTATTTATGGGATTTTTGTTGTTTTGAATATGGTGCCCTGCTGTTTCACTGGCTGTTGACGAGGTGGGACGCTACCCACGTACCCTAGAGAGGTTAACTAGCATGTCCTGCATTGCATATAATCAATGCGGTGCCTGTACATTTTTTATCGAATCACAGCCTACTTCGCCAAATGGGGGAGGATTTAACAAAAGCGCATTTGCGAAAAAAGCACAAATGTTGCACGAATGTACCTAACCATTAACATCAATGCCTTTCTAAAAATCAATACACAGAAGTATATTTTTTTAAACCTGCATATTTAGTTAAAATAAATTCATGTTAGCAGACAATATTAACTAGGGAAATTGTGTCACTTCTTTTGCGTTCATTGCACGCAGAGTCAGGGAATATGCAACAGTTTGGGCCACCTGGCTCGTTGCAAAGTAATTTGCCAATATTTTACAGAATTATGACATAACATTGAAGGTTGTGCAATGTAACTGTAATATTTAGACTTAGACTTTTCGATAAAATACGAAACGGTTCCGTATTTCACTGAAAGAATAAACGTTTTGTTTTTGAAATGATAGTTCTGAATTTGACCATATTAATGGCTCGAATTTCTGTGTTAATTATTTTAAAATTAAATCTACGATTTGATAGAGCTGTCTGACTGAGCGGCAGCAGGCTCGTAAGCATTCATGCAAACTTTACTGCGTTTTCCAGCAGCGCTTAGCAATGCTTGCTCACAGCACTGTTTATGACTTCAAGCCTATCAAGTCCTGAGATTAGGCTGGCAATACTAAAGTGCCTATTAGAACATCCAATAGTCAAAGGTATATGAAATACAAATGATATAGAGAGAAATAGTTGACGCGTCATAATTGCTATAATAACTACAACCTAAAACTTCTTAACTGGGAATATTGAACCACCAGCTTTCACATGTTCTCATGTTCTGAGCAAGGAACTTAAAAGTTAGCTTTTTTACATGGCACATATTGCACTTTTACTTTCTTCTCCAACACTGTGTTTATTTGCATTATTTAAACCAAATTGAGCATGTTTCCTTATTTATTTGAGATTAAATTGATTTTATTTATGTATTATATTATATAAGTAAAAGTGTTATATAATATAAGTAAAAGTGTTATATAATATAAAAGTGTTCATTGTTCATTCAGTATTGTAGTAATTGTCATTATGTCACGCCCTGATCGTAGTGAGCGTTTTATGTGTCTATTTTGGTTTGGTCAGGGTGTGATTTGGGTGGGCAGTCTATGTTCTATGTTCTATGAATTTCTATTTATATGTGTTTGGCCGGGTGTGGTTCTCAATCAGAGGCAGCTGTCTATCATTGTCTCTGATTGAGAACCATACTTAGGTACCCTTTTCCCCCACCTGTTTTGTGGGAAGTTAACTTTGTCTTTGTTCAGGGCACATAGCCCAAAGCTTCACGGTTTGGTTTTTGGTCTTCGTTTTGTCAGCGGCATTTTTTAATAGAGAGAAAATGTACGCTTACCATGCTGCACCTTGGTCCAGTCCTTCAGCCAGCCGTGACACATTATTACAAATATATATTTCTTTAAATTAATCGGTATCAACTTTTTTTGGTCCTCCAATAATTGATATCAGTATTGAAAAATCCTAATCGGTCGACCTCTAATGTGAAGTCACTTTCAGGCACCTCCACACACACTAGATGAGGCATTACCCTAGTTGTTTTATGAGCTTCATTTACCTACAATATGAAAACAGTGTTCTGTCTCTCTCTCAGTCCAGACATGAGGAAGTAACACCTTATGGAGTCACACCAGGTCATCATTGCAATAGGGAATACACGATCTTTCCAGTAATAACCTAATAACATCCATTGCCATCAACATCCTGCCATCATTCTTACCCAAGTGTTTCCATAAAAACAAAGGACACAGTACAAATCAGTCCACGTTCAGCCAAATGTTTATACATTTGTCATAACATAATTAACATTAGCCTACCCAATAACAATCTAGTCCTCATAATGAGTGAAACACCCTTCTGTAACGCCAAGCAATAGCCTGATTGTGAGTAACAACTGAGTCTTATTTGCACCGGTTAGTCATGCCCTGTCCTAGCCTGATCAGATGTTCTGTGGTCTCTGACTCAAAACACACACACTATGACAGAGAGATTGTGAAGACAGACATATGGGGATGGAGAGATAAAGAGAGAAGCAGGAGCGGATAGTTTTTATATAAAGCGTGCCCTAGCACTTACAATAACGATGATGATTATAACAGGGTGATAGTAGGAGCTGCCCTAAAGGAGGAGCTTTGGTCTTTGTTACGAGCACTGGTCTTTGTTACTAGAATGTTGATTGTCCTTTCTTGTCATCATAGTAGCCATTCAAATGATAACATTCAAACTAAGTTTGCTGAACTGCATGACTCAAGTGTGGTGGACCCATACCCCATGATCCAACTATAACCATGGACTCCACTCCACCTAGCAAGCCAACTGGATTGTCAGGGCAGGATCATATTACAGGCCTGGGACTGTGGAGTTCAGAGCAACAGATGTTTATTTCACTTTTCATCATTATCCATTTCACTTGCTTTGGCAATGCATGTTCCCCATGCCAATAAAACCCTTTGAATTGAATTGAGAGAGAGAGGGGGAGAGACGACCATGTGGTTGGGTGACCCTGACATGCATTTTGGATCTCATCAGCCCATGGACACAGTGTGTGTGTGTATACAGTAATGCCAGCTTAACACAATTGTAAACACAGTAAAGAGTGTCAGGAATTTCTCCAGGCATTCTTCTTCATGTGAAACACTAACAACTCTTCATTGTGAGACCAGAATGATGATGATAATATGATGGCATGAAATCAATTCTCTTGTGTTATTCAAAATTTATGGCAACAATTTTCTAGTGTTAGTCATGCAGAACAGTTGAGGATTAATGTAGCTACACTTGTTATTTTTGTCTGGAGACTGGTTGTTCACAATGTTTAGCTATTCCCCAATAAAACATGGGTGCTGAGAGACAGGAGTGAAGTTTAATTTACCTCTTGGAGACGTTTCTTGGCCCTCTGGAGAGCATCCTCATAACCCTTCTGTCTCAGCTCACTCAAACTCTCATAGTACTCTTCTGAGTCATCACTCTCCGTAAAAAGCACCTGGGCAAGGATCTTCCAGCCACAGGTGTCTAGAGCATGGCCCAGGTACACCTGGAGTTGGTAACACAGGGCATCCGTTTCCCGTTGGGACACCTCCGGGGCCCCGAAAAGCACCGTCCACATGCCCACCGGCTCCTCAGGGAAGGGGGGCAGACAGGGCTCCAGGTCCGAGTTGACCGCGCAGAGTTGAACGTGGGCTGCCCGGACGTCCTGGAAGGAGAATAGCCCGGCCCAGCTGTAGCCCTCTCGGCTGCTGTCCGACTCCTCTCCGTCGCCATCATCCGGGGAGCGAGGCAAACTAGTGACAACCGCTGGTTCCAGGACCTCAATATCGGTCACCTTGCAGGACACGATGTCCCACGACCCCAGTGTTTTGATAACACTCTCGGCTGGCCTTGACGAGGAACCCACCGCCGCAGTTCTCTCTCGAATGGGGCTCTTTGTCGTTTTTATTTCTTTCGGGCTGACGTTACATCTAACTTTAACCAATGTGGAGATGTCATCTTTCCTTTTGGTAGGACTTTTTATTGGAGTTTTGTGTTTGTCTGCCTCGGGGGCTAGTTTGACGGTGACGGGGGATACGAGGTCGCATTCGACAGTTTCCAATAGCGAATCCCGAAACGCTGTCCGTTTCTGTACTGTTCTATTGTGGCAGGTTATGGCGAACTTTCCCTCGATCTCGTTCCAAGCAACGATGAAAATGAATTTGTGTCTTTCCTTTTCGTCGAAAACATTTGGTCGAACGGCCACCCAGTCCGACTCTACAGAATCCTCCATCATGAATGACATCTCATCCAGCCAGTAAAAACGGAGCTTGTGAGCTCACACACAAATACCCCTTTTTACAGTTCGCCGTTGAAGCTAAAAAGACTAGCTAGCTAGCTAGCTACGTTAACCAAAAATATGACAGAAAACAAGCCGTGGCTAGCTTTGTGTACAAGCTTTGAGTTGATTACCCTCTGAACGTTGCGCAGATTTTCCTCAAATCAGACATCAAGTAAAGGAAATATTTCGGTAAAAAGCTTGCCTACATCCATAAGAACAAAACAGACACGAAAAGCGTAAGAGTCGACTTATTATCGTAAATTGGCAGGCTAGTCATCTCTCCACCTGCCTCGCTCACCAGCCTGCTACATGCGCTGGATGGCTCCCTTTGTGCGACTACAGACAATGCACAGCCGCGGTTCCCATCGTCACGTGTGAGGATCTGTTTACAAGCCGTGAAACGTTTGAGAGCTGCTGTGCTGTCAAACCCGGGGGGATTTTCTGAACAAACCACCTTTCTGAAATGTTCGGAAATACTGTCTTTACTGTCTCTAGATTGTTAATAGTCCAAAGACAACCGGTGGATATTATCCACGAGATGTCCCTCTGTTCCATCCGACAAATTGTTGTTTTGATGTCGCATCTTTACCTCTTTCAAACGTTTTTCTTCCAACTGCGAAGTGTTGTGACGTAGTTCTGCACGAGGACCTAAACATCTGCACGCGGGACACGCAGTGGACGTGGTGACGCAGAAATTAACAACAAAACATGTCAAATGTAGCCTACAAATCCCTATTTATTTTAATCAAATTACTTTGAATATAAACCTTTATTCATGTGTTATAAATCGTGCATAACACAACTAGTACTTGACCTGGCAAGTAATCATTTGTGCTCATACAATTTTCACTCTGTCAATGTAGCATATAGGCCTGCATTGAACTAATACATAAAATAATAATAAAGGCACCATGACATAATAGCGTCATAGCAACAAGCATGGTGGTGACAATTTGTTAAATAATCTAATCAAAAGATACATATTTCATTGACTTCAGACCAATTGTTGCCAGTGACAGAATCAACTGAATGGTTAGGTTACTCTCATTTGATGTTTTGAGTACTCACCATTGAACATCTGTTTTGTTTATTTGGAAGGTGTTTAATTAAATGACAGACGTTTCCACTTTCCTTTTTTCTTTATTTTGTTCTTTATTTAACTAGGAAAGTCAGTTAAGAGCACATTCTTATTTACAATGACGGCCTGTCAAAAGGCAAAAGGCCTCCTGCAGGGACAGGGGCTGGGATTAAACATAAAAATATAGGACAAAACACACATCACGACAAGACAACACTACATAAAGACCTAAGACAACATAGCATGGAAGCAACACACAACAACACAGCATGGTAGCAACACCACATGACAACAAATGGTAGCAGCACAACATGGCAGCAGCACAGCATGGTAGCAAAACAAAACATGGTACAAACAAACTTTTGGCCATTAAGCTACAATATATTTTGTAAATCATGAATTGATTCGTTTTTACTTGCTGCTTTTGCCTTTGATACAGTCATTGTTTGTTAGGATGATACTGAAGCCTACTGGGGATGATAGTGGGCCAGATGGTCCAACACTGCCACCTACAGATGATAGTTTATTTCACAGTAGTATACTACAAGGTGATTTCCATTTTGTCCACTTGATGGCATACTTTGTCTCTAAAATGTATGCAGTTAAACTGCTCTCGTCTACTCTAAACCAAGCAGTCACACTATATGGCAGTTAGGTAGAGATAGCCTACCATGTAACAAATTGAATAACAAAAATATATAAATCATTCTGAAAACTAAAAGATACATTTCCTGGAGGAATTTTTGCTTTTGTGAACAGGTGGCAGGTAGCCTAGCAGTTAGGAGCTTTGGGCCAGTAACCAAAAGGTTGCTGATTCGAATCACTGACAATACTAGGTTAAAAAAAATCTGCCGATGAGCCCTTGAGCAAGGCACTTATCCAGAGCGACTTACAGGCGCAATTAGGGTTAAGAGTTTCTGCTAAATCATGTTTTCCCAAACTCAGTCCTGGATTTTTGATATTCCTGCAGGATATGGTAATTACTGCAGGAATCAAAATTACCTTAATTCGTCAAGTATATTTACAGATACTCCGAATTTTACTTGGTAATATGGTGCTGCTAGTGACAGACAACATTTAGAGACAAGAACTCTAAGGCAGGGTTTCCCAATCTTGGTCCACATTTTGGTTTTTACCCTAGCACTACACCTCTGATTCAACTTATCATCAAGCTTTTATATTTTGAATCAGCTGTGTAGTGTTAGGGCAAAAAAACAAAACTCGCACCCCTTGGGGTCCCGAGGACCGAGTTGGGAAACGCTGCTCTAAGGACTCTAAGTCTTCATACCACAATGACTACCACCCCATAGCACTCACACCTGTAATCATCAAGTGCTATGAGAGGCTTGTTATGGCACACATCAACTCCATCATCCCAGACCCACTCCAATTTGCATACCACCCCAACAGATCCATAAACGAGGCAATCTCAAGTGCACTCCATACCGGCCTCACCCACCTAAATAAGAGGAATACTGTTCAACACCAGTGTCCCCTCCAAGCTCGACATAAAGCTTAGGACCCTGGGACTGAACACCTTTATTGAAGGAATTTAATTCCTCTGTTTTAATTCCCAATTAAAATTAAATACTCTGTCAATTCATAAGAATTTGTAAGACCCTTATTTTATAGAAATAGACAGAGCCCGGTCTAAAGTCAAATAGCAGCCTTTATTCACGAGAGTACTGAGTACTTACACATTTTACCACAGGTTATAAACTGAAAATGACGTCAGCGTTTTCTAAATGTTCCGTCTCTTCTTGACACTGGTAGAAAGGCTCTATAGTTCTCAAGCCGTCCCTCCTCGCCTAGAGCCAAGGTCAGCCAGTGTAGATAAGCATTCTAGTCAGTCTGGAGATATAGTTCATTCATTTGTACCAAGGAACAGACCGTCATTGTTCTAACTCTTGACCACATTCACACACATTATATTCAGTACTGGGATCAAGACAGAAAATTCATACATGTACAGTAACATAATAGTATTCTGATTCGTCAGGCCTGATTGAAATGTATACATAATTAGTCATCATTGATGAAAATTTCCTTAACAACCTTCCTCTGCAGCTGGATCCTGGACTTTCATGGTCTGCCCCAAGTGCTGGTAGGCAACATCACCTCTGCCACGCTGACCCTCAACATGTGGGCCCCACAGGGGTGCGTACTTAGTGCCCTCCTGTACTCCCTGTTCACTGCTTAAGTATGGCAATAGTACTGCCCTCGATCGCATGGCGCCGCAGAGAGTGGGGTGGACAGCACAGTACTTCACTGGGGCCGAGATGCCTGCCATCCAGGACCTCCAACAGGCGGTGTGAAAGGAAGGCCCGGAAAATCGTTAGACGCCAACCACCTAAGCCATATACAGTTCTCTGCTTCCACACAGCAAGCGGTACCTGTGCGTCAAGTCTCTGCACACTTACAGGGCCCTACACACTACGTACACTGATACTCCACACAGTCACTCCATCCATCATTTGCTCACACACACATTTATACTGACTCTACACAATCATAAACACTGCTGCTACTGTTTATCATATATCCTTGGACTAGTAACCGGAAGGTTGCGAGTTCAAACCCCCGAGCTGACAAGGTACAAATCTGTCATTCTGCCCCTGAACAGGCAGTTCACCCACTGTTCCCAGGCCGTCATTGAAAATAAGAATTTGTTCTTAACTGACTTGCCTGATTAAATAAAGGTTTAAAAAAAAATATATATATATATATCCTGATGCCTTGTCACCTTACCCCTATACATAGCCATCAATCCCTGCACACTGTAAATATGGTACGGGAACTGACCCTGTATATAGTGTACTTTGATATTTCTAGATCGTGTGTTGGTTCTACCTTATTTATATTGTTAAATAGTTATTACTGCTTTTTGGGGGTTAGCACTAGCAAGAAAGGCATGTCACTGTACTTGACATTAAAACTAAAATACAGACAGGAATTTACATACAAAATATGTAGGAACAGAGCCGCAAGGGAACGAGCAGTCGATATACTAATATTTACGGAGGATGTACAAATTTACAGTATCACAACGCATAGAGATGAACGGAGTGCAAATGTAGTTATGTGCAGTTCAGAGATTGTTTAATGGGCATATTACATAAGTCTCTATGAACGAGATGGCCGGTTGGTGAGGGCCCCAGCCGGTGAAAGAAACTGTTCAGATGATTGAATATTTCTGCAGGACATTTTTTGTAAGGGTAGAATGACTGCTTGTATGTAATCATTTCTATTTTGATGTCACAATGTACTGTAATTGTTAACGTGGTTATTTTTATTTCAGAAAACATTTGCATGTCTAATGTTTTGATAAGAAATACAATAAAAAGTCAGACATTAAGGTCATGTGGAAGTTTATTAAATAAAACAGTATTGAAGTCAATACTTCCATTTGGTAAGACAATATTTGGCACTAGATTGTGTTCAGAACTAGGCTACATTCTTCACCAGAGCAAACATTGTGTTCACAGTAGTTTTGTTAACACTTTATAAGCTTAGGTTTCGATTGCACCAGGGATGTATTCATTATCTCTTGCAACGGAAACTGTTTAAAAAAAAACAAATGATGAAGCAAGCAGAACAAAACATAACTGAATTTGTCCAATAGAAACTTGTTTTGATGCCAAATGTTGTTTGGCGTAAACAGTTGTTGCTAAATGTTTTGCAACAGACTCTGCGTAATGACTACACCCCAGATCAACAGCACACTCTGAAGACATGTGGACACAACAGCAACTTTTTAGTTTGTTTCACTAACACCACGCATCACTGGCTTGAAGACTCCTGTAACATTCTGTCCAAGTAAAGCACATATCAAGTTTGAAATGAGAAATCTATAACATGTTACTTCAATTATTACAGAAGAGTATACGATGGTGCTACACTATGTACAGGTGGTGCAAATCTAAATGACAAGAAAAATAACTTTTGGTTGACAAAAAGATGGTCCTTGAAATCAGGAGAATAAGACTTTATCTGATAATTTTTGGTATGTAAACTTGGAATATGTGGGAGCTCTTCCCTCTGCCTTTCTCACACAATACCACAACACACCGACCACGAGTAGAGAACAGCATCCTCCTGGCTGGTTTACCTCCCTCCTAGCCCAGGAGGAATGCTCAGTGGCTGGCCTTTGCCTTCTCAAACAGGGGCTTGAGCTCGTCCAGGCTGGTGGCCTCCTTGTGCTGCATCAGGTCAGCATGGCCTTTGGTGACACCCCAGCTGTCAGGGGTGGACATGGCGGGACACTTGGGACGGCCAGATGCTGGCTTCAGCTTCTCCCAGTAGTCACGGCGGGCCCTGGGGGAAGAGAAGGATGGTCATATGTATACGCCAAATGTAGTTATAAGCTGGTACTAAAACGTTACAGTAGTACGTAACCTCATGTTTTATAGTACCAATTAGATTTAAATAATTTAACTCTTGTAATTTTGGACTGGAGTCATATACTGTCACCCCTTCGTGGTTCCTGGTATCTTATTAATTTGTATCCTTGTGGTGTATACGGTCTCGTTACCTGGCGCGGACCCAGGGCTTGGTGTGCATCTCCAAGCCAGCACCCCAGTTGCCGTGCTTGACGGAGGCAGCGGGCAGGTAGCCTCTCTCTGTGGCCAGCTCCTCAGCCACAGCCCTGATGTGGTAGGGCTCGAAGCCGCAGCAGCCACCGATGAAACGGATGCCAACGTTGAAGGCCTCTCTGGCGTACTTGTGCATGTCCCACCTGGTCAGAATCCTGGGCTCCAGACCTGGGGGAGAGAAATGTAGTCAGAAAGAGAGTTGAGGGGGGGAAGGAGGGAGGCAAGAAAGGAAGAAAAAGGGAAAAAGAACACAACTACGGGGCAGGAGAGATTGCGATGGAGATGTTATCGTGTGTGTACCGAAGGGGAATTCTGGCAGATCGATGAATCCCTGGCAGTTGCAGTCAGGCGTGTGGTAGGCCAGAGGCTGCACCATGTAGTGGGCCTTCAGCCCTGCCCTCTCCACTCCCTCTTTCATCATCTTCACAGTCTTCACACAGGTCATGGGGTCAAAGTGGCAGTTGATGCCAACAATATTGGCTCCTATAAGCAGAGAGTGAGATGACAGTTTGACAATATCACTATTGACACTGTTTTTGGTTTTACTATCCTTGTGGGGGACCAGAAGTCCTCACAAGGATAGTAAAACAAGGAGGGACATGCCACCGGTCCCCACAAGGAAAAGGCTATTTTAGGTTTACAATCAGGGTTAAGGAAATAGAGTTCAAGCTCCAATTTTTTGGTCCCCACAAGGATGGTAAAACAAACATGTGTGCACATCTAATGATTAAATTAAGTCCCATACCAGCTTTGACCAGCCTGACAGCACAATCCCCAGGGCTGACACCGTTGAGGTCTCCATCTGGGCCGATGCACAGGGAGGCACATACTGGCTTCCCGGAGGTTTTCAGCACCTGCACGGCCCACTCTGCCTCCTCCACATGCTCAAAGTACTGCACAAACACACAGATGGGGTGAATAAGACCCAAAACACAGAAACCAGCATTGTCCAAGTGAGGATCCATTGAACATAGAAACAGTCAGGCCAAAATGAGGTGTATAAGAAAATGTGCTATACACATGCACAATATCACATTCCTACCTCTGCAATCATGAAATCCACATTCTTCTTGACAAAGACATTGAGCTGCCTCTTGAAGATACCCTTGACCTCAGCCTCGCTCTTGCAGCTCAGGTATGAGGGGGTCTGGGAGACCCCACCTGCCACCATCGCGTCACCCTCATTGGCCACCTCTCTGGCCAGGTCACAGGCAGCCTCGTTGATTTGCGCACCCTGGTGCAGCCATTGATTAGTGTACAACCTTATTGATGTAGTTTCAGGTACAGTACAATGTATTTTATATCACTATTGTGAAACCTGCCAAGTAGGCTAAACACCACATTGGGAAATAGTAGAGCTGAACAGAACAGGCATTGAGAAACGTATAGTAAACTGATTTACAGGCAGATTCATTTATATAAGCTCTTTCAGTCATTGGTCAATTTGGCTAAAAGGTCATTACAGTAGCATGGGTCTGGCATGCTTATTCATTCCCCCCTGATCTTTCCCAACAGAGCAGACAGATACTCACTGTGAAGCGCTGAGCATTACCCCTGTTCTCCAGCTTATCGTCACTGGCGTAGAAGGTGAAGGTCTGCATGACATTTGACCCCGACCGCAGGAACTCACGGTGCAGCTGTCGCACTGGAAGTAAGAGCAATCGGCTTTTGGCTAAATATTTACAACTTCGACGTAATGCCCTCAGCCTCATCTGGTTAAAACATGCACTCCAACAGTCAGTAGAACTAAGCATAAAAGTTGTACCAAATCATGTCAATAAGATTTATCACTTCATGTTTGAGTACTGTTAACAAATTAGGTAATAGAGTAAATAACAATTTACTTGTGTTCTGCTAATCTAAAGTAGAGTTCACAAGTTATGATTATTCAATATTTTACAGTTAGGCCAACATTCATAAAATAAGTTGTTCTTACTTGACTATTATGTTTGTCTTTACTTAAAATAAAGTAGTCATAGATTGATATTTGAGTAAAACAATGACATTTATGTGTTGTGCTGTAATAGTTACTTTTTTGCAAGTTAAGAATATTTAGTGCCACATGGCTCTGTTTTGGGGGGATTTGGGGTAATTCAACATTTCAGTAAGCATACATTGTTTAAGAGTGTTAATAAATAATAAAGACACTCATTTCTAAAATAGTATTAAGCAGTTTGTTGTGCTGTGATGTGTAATTGATAAGGAATAATATCAAACCCGTTGGGAAAACTGTCATTGAATAATGAGACAACCGATTCTCACCACCAACAAGGTAATGTGCCCCACTCGTCATAACAGAAGCTAACGCAGCATCTGGTCATGCTTACAGCTCTACCACCAGTTACCGTTCGAGAAATGAGCACGGTGCCCAAGAAGGACTGGCAAGGGGGGTTCAAGTGGCAAGTCTTCATATGCATAAAACAATGTTAGGCTAAACATTAAGACACCACTGAAAATGAGTAATCAGAACTACTTACACTAGAAAAACATCTACTTAAAGTACTAACCTTTTTTAGGGACACTATTTTCACTGCAACAAATATTAATGTTCAAGTAACTTCAATCGTTATAACTCAGAATACATCAAGTTCATAAGAAAAAAAACTATTTACAACTTAAAAATATAACAGTATTTCCACAAAAATGTTGTTAGCGGAACTAACTACTGGACAAGTTGTAGGCGAGAGGCTGCGCGAACCGCTATGTATTATGACTGATGCATGGTCCAGGCTAGGTAGCCAAGCAATTAGATAAGCGCGCTCATTTTACCAGCCTCAGGATGCTCTGCGGCGGCCTCAGGAGTCCAGGGACCCGCCTTCACGTATCCCCTTTTCTCCAGAGCGAATACGAAGCCCCCATCCCCGATGACAATTTCGCCTGCATCCAGGCGCTCCAGAATGTTCTGCACACACATTGCGTAATTAGTTAGTCATTCTCCAAATATGAAATATGCACGCTTAATTAACACGCATAACAGCTCCCTGGATGAAATAAACTAGCCGTAAACTAGGGTCGGTGCCATCAGGAATCCTTGGGACGTCTTACCGTAAACCTCTACCATTTTAACATTTCAACTTCAGTGGGTGAGGGACACTTAAAATTTAGCAGTGTTACCCAAATGAGTACAACACAGTTGATTCAGACTATTAACTCATCCACCAAAACTCATAGGGCGGTGTTTGGGAAACGCTTCTCTAAAACAAAGTAACAGAATATAGTTAAAGTAGAAGTCACAATTGTTCCATCAAACACGCTTTGTGAGAATGTTTTATAGTTATAAAAACTTACGCATTATAACAAATAACTTCTCAATAATTGAAGCAATACATAGCACATCTGCAAAGGTTCTGCAAAAGACTGCATGCAATTGTATACAGCCATAATGACGTTAATTCATATTATGTCGCCACTTACCCTCTTAGCTCCAGCGGGTGCCATGATTATTGGGGATTGCAGTTGTATTTTAGATTCACCTTCTCAACCAACCGCTTCGGCTAGATTTGGTGTTTGAAGCAGTGAAACGTCTGCCTTTATACGCCAAAAGAGAGGTGTGGTGCGCAGTGATGTCACACACAGATCCGCCTGCTCCTGCTTCTTACACATGGTGCTTTCATGACAATTGGGAATTCAGGGGAAAACGATGTAAAATCATGACGTCAATGATCCCCAGGTCGGAATGTCGGAGCTCTCGAAAGAGGCCCCAGTTCATGAATTGGAATTCCGAGTTAGATGACAGTCCAAAACTATTTTTCAAGTCGCTCGTTTTTTCCGAGTTTCCAGTTGTTTTGAACGTACTGAAGTCGGAAGTCGGAGACATCAGCAGATGTCACAATTTACTATACATAAACCCAGCCTAAAACCCAAATAGCAAGCAATGCAGATGTATAAGTTCCCAGTTGTTATGAACACAGCATATATCTCTTTTTTTCTCTGCATCTATAAATGCAAATGTTGCACAAAGAACACTTGTTATTTTACCTTGTGCATGTTTACTTAAAAGAAAGATGTTGACAGGGCAATGTGCAATAGCTTATCATGGTTTTTTGTAACTTCAGTGAAGGCCCACAGCACAGATATTTAGCATGGGTCAATCAATATGTGCAATAGCTCTTTCCCTTATGACTTGGAATGACAGTTTTCTAGGTCATGTGTGACCATCAAAAAATAAGATCACTTGTTTATACATTTTATTCCAGAGCCATCAGATAAAGTGGGGCTGCCTCTTTTTCCAAGATTAACATGTGTTCAGTGTTTGTACAGAAATATGTTTCTTTCTCTGTTTTTGTTAGATTGATTAATACAATTCTTAAACTCATCCAATCTGGTTAGACCTGTCAGAATTCCATGAGTTTAAGAAAAGAAAAAAATAACTGCAAAATCAGATGGCAGGTAAACTTCAGGGGCTACAAAGAGTTAGATTTTTTTACATTTTATATCTACAGTACATAAGTATTTAAAGTGGCAATCAGCACTTAAAACAATAACAAAATGTTTTCTCGTCCCTGTTTCGGTTAAATTATGAGGGATGGGCTGGATCCAATCTCAAAAACCAATCTCAAATTCATAGACCAAGCTATGGATGCAACTCTGGCATCTTTCTAGAGCTCTGATTTCTGACCTGTAGGTTGCTGAAATCATGATTTGACCTCGTTTTTTCCAGTTCCCAGTTGTCTTAAAAGCACCATTAGCTAAGGGGTCTGTGGCAGGAGTGATGAATGAGAGACTAGGTCATCATGCAGCTGCATGTGTGTGTGTGTGTGTGTGTGTGTGTGTGTGTGTGTGTGTGTGTGTGTGTGTGTGTGTGTGTGTGTGTGTGTGTGTGTGTGTGTGTGTGTGTGTGTGTGTGTGTGTGTGTGTGTGTGTGTGTCCACGGGAAGCAGAGGGGATGGGGAAGGAACATTTTGGGCCTAATAAAAGAACTCAGCACAACAGTAGGCCTACACCATAACTGATCTACAGCAATATAGAGCCCCTCAGCGAATCACTGGAGCCCATCACAGTTATATAAGATGCAAAAAACCTACAGGCAAAGCTGTTCTTTATAGAGGCACTTTACATACAGTTATAGTTTTGAAGCATATATGTACTTTACGATTATAGTTTACAAGCACAGATGTACTTATAGTTTAGGGTTTGGGGGTTTGTGGTACATTGGGCAAATCATTCTAACCCAAGGTGGTGGCCTGGCAGGTTTCATAGTGGGGGTGTTGTATGTTGTCACTTACAGTTGCATGCTTACACAAGCACACACACGCAAGCACATGCTTGCATGCACACAAGCACAAATGCACACACTCCCCTTGTATTGCATTTGGTTGTGTGTTTTATGCTTTATACTAGACTAACCAGGTGGATCCAGGTGAAAGCTATGATCCCTTACTGATGTTACTTGTTAAATCAACTTCAACCAAATCAAATCAAAAGCGCAAAATACAACTGGTGTAGACTTTATCGTGAATTGCTTGCTTACGAGCTCTTCCCAACAATGCAGAGTTTAAAGATGAAAATGAAATAGTAACACAAGAGGAATAAAATAAAATACACAGGAATGGAGATACAGTACAATGAGTACCAGTACCAGATCAATGTGCAGGGGTACAAGGTATTTGAGGTAGATACTGTATGTACATGAATGCAGGGTAAAGTGACTACGCATCAGGATAGATAATAATAATAGTTAAATATAGAACAGAGTAGCAGCAGATGATAAACGTGAGTGTGTGTGTGTGTAATGTGTATGGATGTGTGTTTGTGTTGTGTTGGTCTGCATGTGTGTGTTGTGTGTGTGCGTATGTAGTGTATGTGAATGTATGTGAGTTTTGTGTGGGCTTGTCAATGTAGTGTGTGTGAGTGAGTGTGTATATGTTTTGTATATATAGTCCAGTGAGTGTGCGTAGGGTCAGTGCAAGATAGAGTCAGTGCAGGTAGTTTGGGTACCATTAATTGACTAGCAGTCTGGCTATTTAGCAATCTTATGGCCTGGGCGTAAACGCTGTCTTGGAGCCTGTTGGTCCGACCGTTTGCAGAGGGTAGCAAAATGAACAGTCCATGGCTTGGGTGGCCAGGATCTTTGGACATTTTTTGGGCCTTCCTCTGGCACCGCCTAATATAGAGGTCCTGGATGGCAGGGGGCTCGGCCCCAGTGATATACTGGGCTGAGAAGGATTTTTAAGCCTTGAGACAATTGAGACATGGATTGTGTATGTGTGACATTCAGAGGGTGAATGGGAAAGACAAATGATTCTAGTTCCTTTGAACGGGGTATGGTAGTAGGTGCCAGGAGTATCGGTTCGTGTAAAGAACTGCAACGGTGCTGGGTTTTTTAAGCTCATATATTTCCTGTGTGTATCAAGAACGGTCCACCACCCAAAGCACTAATATTACTAATATTACTAATACTCAGTGTATATACATGTGTGAATAACTACCTTACTAACATTTACATTTACAAAATGTGGTAGTAATGGTTAATAAATGGTGAGCATACTGTTTGTAAATGCCTTAAAAATAGTTTATAAATACCTCTAAAAAGTGTTACCTGTTTCAGGTATCATAAAAGGTATTGTAGCTTTTAACCTTTTCAGTGGCATGCTGAAAAAGTCATACAGTAGTTGAGCATCACAATATATATATCTGTACAAAATATAATAGATTTTTGTTTGACGTGATTATGTACACCTGAGACAATGGACATTCAGGAGAATGGACATTTAAAGAATGATCGAATAGACTTGTAATTGTGTAAATAAAATTTGACTGTCAGTAACAGTAGATTGGAATAGAATATGACATTGTGTTCTACAATCTTAGAAAAAAGCTGCTATCTAAAACCTAAAATGGATCTCCAGCTGTCCGCATAGGAGAACTCTGTGTAGAAACCTTTTAAATACTAGGTAGAACCCTTTGGGTTTCAGGTAGAACCAATTTGGGTTCCATGTAGGGAACCAAAAAAGGGTTCTACCTGGAACCAAAAAGGGTTATTCTATGGGGACAGCCGAAATACCCTTTTGGATCCCTTTTTTCTAAGAGTGTATTGGTTCTATTTATATCTTCAACATGCAGTTGCAGATACAACCCTGACATTAGTTAAAGACAGTCAATACAATAGATTCTAAAAAAGTTGTCAATTCCTGAGATATGTATTCACACTTTTTTTAAAGTAGTTACTTTCTCAGATCTGTGTTAAAATAGTTTTGATAAGTAGTCACTTTGTGTGATCTGTATTCAAATAGATTTGATAAGTAGTTATTTTGTGTGATCTGTATTCAAATAGATTTGATAAGTAGTTATTTTGTGAGATCTGGACTCAAGTAGTTTTTAAAAGTAGTACTTTTTTGGGATCTGTATTCAAATAGTTAAGCACCTCCAAAGTAACAGTCAGTTCCCACCCCCCCAATTTGTGTTTTACTTTCCACAAAGCATAGGTAAACTTATAGTTATCCCAGGTCTGCTGCGCACTATTGACAGAAGTCCACTCATTTATTTTCTTGACCAAATCTCCAATCCCCTGTTCCCCTGTCTGTCAACAATGGTTATGACACACACTCATGTGCAGTCGCACAAACAAATGCATGTGTGGATACACACATACACACGCACGTGCACACACACGCTTTTAGAAACATATGGTTAAGTTATGGTTAAACTCGCTGTTTTTTAACAATAGATCCAATAACATTCATCAACAGATACAACCTGAATGTAGGTCAGCTGTTCCAGGGGGTTTCTAGGGGTTGTACTTATATAATAGTAGATGATACTGTAAGTCTGTGTGTGTCCCAAATGGCTCCCTGTTGAGCTCTCGTCAAATTTGGGATGCAACTCTATGTCCCTCCGTGGCCTGTTCAGACTGGATCCAATACATCAGACCAGCAGGGACTGATAAAAACAGCACATAACCTCCTGTGTCAATCCAGGAGCCCTTGTGAAATGTGCTACACCAATTGAGTGGGAGTATTAACTCCCGAGTGGCGCAAGGCACTGCATCTCAGTGCTACAGACCCTGGTTCGAATCCAGGCTCTATTGGGAGTCCCATAAGGTGGTGCACAATTGGCCCAGCATCGTCTCGGTTTGTACCTTCGAAGTTGTTCTTAACTGACTTGCCTGGTTAAATATATATAGATTTTGTTTAAATGTCCATAGCCTACTGTGAATGTCACCCACAAAGGAATTCAATATTCTAGTCTTGTCCTAATAGTTTTCTTATCCAGTGTGTTGCTCAGAGTAGCTTTACCCATATTATGTCATTACACATCACTGGCCCTGGTTAATGTGTATTGTGTTCAGTCCCTCTCCTTGCCCCTACTTGGGATTGAACCAGGGACCCTCTGCACACATAGACAACTGACACCCATGAAGCATCATTACCCATCGCACCACAAAAGAACGTGGCCCTTGCAGAGCAAGGGGAACAACTACTTCAAGGTCTCAGATCAAGTGAAACGCTATTAGCGCGCACCACCGCTAACTAGCTAGCCATTTCACATCGGTTACACTAGGTGAGATTGTGCCTGGCCTATGCTCTATGGGCAGTTGATGTCGACTCAAGTTATGCAAGCATTGTCTGTCTACACTGCCATTAGATGACAATGACATAGGTAGATCTTGTCACAAAAACAAGATTTTGTAAAGGGTCTATTGGACTAAATATCATCAATATCAACAGTGCTTATCCATTTTGTGTGTATTTTTCATTTATTTGTATATTCTCTTTTGTGTTATACGCTGGGGCCCTTCTATTCCCTAGATTCCCTGAGGCACAGCCTGACCTATGATATCTAAAGAGTTAACCTTTCAGCGATTTTTAGACTGGGAGGGTCTGGACACAGTTGGTGCGTTCAAAACAACTCGGAACTCGAATTAACGCGATTAAGGCCAGATCGATCTTCAACCAAGATAGTCATTAAGGCCAGATCCCAGAGCTCCAACTTCTCCGACCTGAAGATCACTGATGTCACGATTTTTCCCACTCCGAGCTCGTTTTTACCTGAGTTCCCAGTTGTTTTGAACGCACCAAGTTTCACTGTGCCTAAATTGACTGGCGCTCTGCGCGAACGAGGGCGTGTTCAGCCAACAAAATAGTGCTTTGGTATAGAAGGCCTGCAGTAAATTGCGGTGGGGAATTAGGCAGAGGTGGTTCTGGTGTGCTTTGTGTTTTAATATATATTTTAATTAGTTAAACCATGTCTAGTTTTTTTAACGCAATTAATACTCACCTCCGGAGAGATTTTGCCGCATATCGCGCTATTGTCTGTATTCCACTGCGTACAATAAACTACACTTCGCAGAAACATGTGGGAAATGGGTAAGCCCCCTCGTGCACTTTTTGCCTTGTAGTAAACAATTTATGTTACCCTTTCAGCTTTCTTGTATCCGACAGTAAGTTTACAGATTTCACGTTTGGGACAGTTGGGGGAGACCACAGAGGTGTCCGGTCGGCTTTAAGGGGCTTTTTGATAGCGTAATGTTATTATAGGTCTGCCCACAACCCAACCGTTTTAATTCAATTTGCATAATGCACATCACTTCCCTGCTGAACAGACCATGATATTATTCGGACGCGCTAATGTTCTATGTGTTTATAATGTGACAAACAACAGCCTATATCTACAATTGACGTTAATGTGCCAGGCTGTCTGAGTGATCTCATGGCAGCATTTGTTGCATTTCCTTCCAGGGGTGTATGTCAGGTCAGAACTGGTCAGGGTTGATTTTCTTCACAATAATCTATTCTGCTTCATAGAAGTCACATAACTACTTATTTTTTTTCACATTTCAATCTCACTGTCTCCTTTCATTTCACCCCTCTTTACCCCCTCTTCCCCCTCTCAGGGACAGCACTATGGTCCTGGGGAAGAGGTGGAAGGACGTGGCTGAGACGGTGATCATTGGAGGGGGCTGTGTTGGAGTCAGTCTGGCCTATCACCTGGCCAAGGCTGGACAGAAGGATGTGGTCCTGCTGGAGAAGTCTGAACTGACTGCTGGATCCACCTGGCACGCTGTAGGTCAACAAAAAATAAAACAGATCTAGGATCAGCTTACCTGTCCCAAAACCTTATCTTAACCGTATGAGGGAAGACAGAACTGTCTGGGAGCAACAGTTGGCTCAAGGGGCTCATGGATAGAGTCTTGTTTTGTTTGTCAGTCAGGGGGGTACACAAATGTATTGGGTGAGTTTGTTTTGCAAGACCCTGTGCCCCTTAAGTGAAATCTCCACCCACCCGGGGCATGCAAATGAACTCGCCCATTTATTGATGGTCTGACACCTGTTTCGACCTGAGACGGTCTTCTACTAATACATAAGTTAGCAAGGCATGGGAGTTTATGTTCCCCAACATTTGAATAAGTTAAGGAGTTATTACACACACCCACTATTAGAAGGAACTGTCAGAGGAAAAGATAAAGGTCAGAGATATTCAACACGGAAATAATACATTGAGACCACACTGAAGATATTTACATTTTGTCATTGAGTCATCTTATCCAGAGCGACTTACAGTTAACAGGAAAAACCCGACCGAAGATACTACAGTACTACAAGATATCAGATAGTCCACTCAGCAGAGGCAGATTCCCAAGAAGTAGATGGAAGCATGTAAGAAGATCTAAGTTATGGTAGCTGTCAGACAGCTGCTGTCAAAGAACCAGGCCTATGTGGGTCTGCCAAGGATCTGATGACCTAATACTGCTTCTCTATGACCCCCTTCCAACCAACCCTATCCCATATAGGTTACTCTACATAGTAAATATGCTGCCCTTAATGTCAAGGGGCCAACTTTCCTAGTAGACTTATCAAACTTCTCATTCTATGTATCTATGTTAGGAACTTGTGAACTGCATGCCCTGGTTGTGTTGTTGTTAAAGTCAATGGAGATAAAATAATGTTGTTGATATATGTATTACTATTATTTTATAAGATGCACTTTCAAATCATTGCTTTGCAAACCTGCAGGGTCAATACAGTAGATCAAGTGTTGTCAGTGTTTCCATTTACATGACCATGCCTCCTCTTCTAAGTGTCCATGTTTATTGTCTGTTCCAGGCTGGTTTGACCACGTACTACCACCCTGGTATCAACCTGAAGAAGGTCCATTACCACAGCATCAAGCTGTATGAGAGTCTGGAGGCCGAGACAGGACAGGTATACTATATGTCAACCACAGCACAACGGATTATATCATATCTGTCTGTATGAGTGAATTTATGTACAGTGGCTATCAAAGTTTTCACCCCACTTGGATTTTTAAAATTTTGTTACAAAGATTGAATTGAAATGAACATAATTGTGATTTTTTTTGTTGTTGTTGTCATTGATGACAAAGAGTAGTCTGTATTGTGAAATTGGAAGAATATAAACGTTACTATGCCTTGATTAGACACGAATTCACTCCCCTGAGTCAATACATGTTAACTCCTTTTGTAGCAGTTACAGCTGTGATTCTTCTTGGGTAAGTCTCTAAGAGCTTTGCACACCTGGATTGTGCAATATTTGCCCATTTAGTATTTTAAAAATGATTCTAGATGTTGGCTAGATGGTAATTTTCAAGTCTTGGCATAGATTTTGTAGCAGATTTAAGTCATCTGTAACTTGGCCAAGCAGGAACATTCACTGTCTTGTTGGTAAGCATCTCCAGTGTAAATGTGACCTTGTGTTGTAGGTTATTGTCCTGCTGAAAGGTGAATTCCTCTCCCAGTGTCTGGTGTAAAGCAGACTGAAGCAGATTTTCCTCTAGGATCTTGTCTGTGCTTAGCTCTGTCCCATTTATTTTTATTGTGAAACATTCTGTTTGCCAATGTCAACCATACCCATACCATGATGCAGCTGCCACCACCCTTGAAAACAAGGAGGTAGTAACTCAGTGTGTTTTGGACTTGCCCCAAACATAAGGCTTTGCATATATTTTTTTATTCTACTTTTTAGGTCATTATTGTGGCGTAAATACAATGTTGATCCATCCTCCGTTTTTTTTTCCTTCACAGCCATTGAGCTGTTTTAAAATGAGCAATGGCCTCATGGTGACATCCCTGAGCAGTTTCATTCCTGTCCTGCAGCTCAGTTCAGAAGGATGACTGCATCTTTGATGTGTCTGGAGGGGTTTAATACATAATCCACAGCATAATTATTAACTTGCACATGCTTAAAGATATATTAAATGTCTATATTTTGTTATTGTTACTAATCTACCAATCACTGCCCTTTTACTATGAGTCTTTCGAAAATCTTTGTGGTTGAATCTGTACTTGAAATTCAATTCTTGCCTGAGGGACCTTACATGTGTTGTCGTATGTATGGGGGACAGAGGAATTATGCCAACCCCTGTTATTAGTGTGAAATAGCAGGGATTGACATGCTACTTATTATGAGAATTGTTTAGCCAAATTTGACTCTAGAACTATTTTAGGCTTGTCTAAACAAATGGGGTGCAATAACTATTTTAGTTGTTAAATGTTTATTAATTTAATGAAGTTCTTTGTGTAGCTCAATGACAACAAATCACAATAAAATTAATTTGTATATCACTTTGTCACACAACAAAATGTGGGGGAAAAGAGGGGGGAATACTTTATGATACCCACTATGTATGCATGTTTCACACATTTTATCCATGTGTCTATAGGCGGTGGGTTTCCACCAGCCAGGCAGTATCCGTATTGCCTCCACCCCAGTCAGAGTGGATGAGCTGAAGTACCAGATGGCAAGAACCCACTGGCACCCCACGCCTCAGTGGCTCATCACCCCTGAGAAGATCAAGGAGCTCTTCCCCCTGCTCAACATGGACAAGGTCTGGACCTGAACCAAAAAGATATATATCTGTCAGAGGAGGCTAATGAGGGGAGGACAGCTGATAATAATGGATGGAATGGAGTTAATGGAATGGTACCAAACACATGGAAAACCAGGTGTTTGATACCATTCCATTTATTCCGTTCCAGCCATTACTATGAACCTGTCCTCTCCATTTAAAGTGCCACCAGCCACCACTGATCTATAACCATGGCTCTATATCTATTGTTCTGGTCTGGACCGGAGGAATGCATTCTCATGCGCCATAGACATGTAGCCTGGGTCCCAGATATGTTTGCACTGTCTTGCCAACTCCATTGTTCATTGGTATGACAATGCCCATAGGAGTTGGCAAGACAGCACAAACAGATCTGGGACCAGGCTAATAGACATCAATGTGATCTCAGTTTCATGTCATGACCTAAGAGTCTAGTGGATATACTCTAATGATTTAAAGAGGCTTTATACAACTTTTCCCTCTGCGGGGGCTCTTGAGGGAAACAAAACTTCCATAATGTATCTTTAAAGTTGTCATTGACCAAGAACGTTTGTTTGAACCAGTAGACAATGACATGACAGTAATAATATCCACCTCCCCCAGGTGCTAGCGGGTCTATATAACCCAGGAGACGGCCATATTGACCCCTACTCCCTAACCATGGCTCTGGCTGCAGGGGCCCGTATGTATGGAGCCCAGATCTACAACCCAGCCCTGGTCTCTGGCCTCACACCCACCAGTGATGGGAAGTGGGATGTCCAGACCCCACACGGGACCATCAGAGCTAACCGCATAGTCAATGCCACAGGTCAGTGGTTGAATATTTGTCAGTGGCAAAATATCTGTCTCTATGTAAACCCCAATGGTGGCTAGAGGAGAGCAGAATATGTCGACAGGCTCATTGTAATGGCTGGAATGGAATGGGTCATTACCGGTACATATGATTGCATGCAGGAATACATGCACAGCATGTACTTCTTGCTGCACACATGGAGAATAGAAACAAGAACCTTTTGCAAACTGGGAGGCTTAGCTTCCTGCTAGAACTTGGTCTGCCAGAGAGCCAGATGAGCGTTGATGTAGTTGGGTCCAGGCTCTATGTTATTGTACAGTGTTTGTGCTGCAAATCATGATTGATTGGCCCTTGCACAAGTTTGTATGTCCAAACTAACATTAGTGACCATATTACAGAACATGCATTGACTGTTGACTTCTAGATAAATTGTATCAATACATTGCATCATGCACTGTAGTATCTTGTAGATATATCAGCATGTAGAGGTCATCTAGGGCTATAGATGAGTTTCTAATGTTTAAAACTGGCTCAAGCAGTTTGTCCATTCGGCAACACAGTCCTGCTATTCACAGCTTTTGGGTCAGATTGAAATCTCACTGGCAAACATTGAGAAACTATGATTAGAGCCGGCCAAAAGGCTTGAACAACAACTTCAGTTGAATATTTTTCTAAAGGAGTTGGGGTGAGTCTGTATAACACAGACCAGTCTGGGTGGGTGAGCTGGGGAAGTTAACACCTCTAGCTCCTCTCTAGGTTGTCAGAAACTAAACCCACAGGCCTGCTTTACCAGTTTGGGTTGGTTCAAATGCAGGACCCCATGTCTCTCAAGTCAATCAAACCAGTCTCTCCTCTCTCCTTCTGCCCCTGAACAAAGCAGTTAACCCACTTCCTAGGCCGTCATTGAAAATAAGAATTTGTTCTTAACTGACTTGCCTAGTTAAATAAAGGTTAAATTAAAATTAAATTAACTCATTTTCAGTTCAGCCACTGGCTTATTATTATTATTATTTTACTCCTTGTAGACAGACAAAAGAGAGATGACCGTAGTAAAAGTAGAATTGGGTATAGTCTACAAAAAAGAGCACACTCGGCACAGACAAATTAGATCTTAGGACCCCAGTCCTGAGGACAAAGAAGTTGATGAAACTAAATACTTTAGGGGTGAGTTCAGTTGTAGTTCTTGTTTGATTTGGCCCAGTGCTGAGCCTCTTTCAGTCTTTCTGACTCTTGTCTGAACTGCTCTTATTCCAAGGCTGCTATCTTAGGGACATTTGACCCTATACACGACATTCTGAGTTCAGGAGAAACTGGATCACATGGTTTGAACTGGGTCATACCAGTTCTGGGAGGATTTAGTTGGCAAGGTTTTGTCACCACTATCATACCTCCTTGCATAACTGATTAATTTTGCAGCTGCCTGAAGTTTGCTCTCTCCCTCCTTTATGGGTCGCTGGAGGAGGAGGAGGAGAGGGGCACGTTGTAGGTTTACTTTGCTTTGTTCTAGCTTTGCTAAACCCATTACTATTATGGCCCCTGGCCCTCCGTTCCCTCATCAGTTCATCCAAACAGGCCAACAGGTTTTAGCCAATCACAGAGCAGCAGCTGAAGGACGCCTCTTCAGCAGACGTTTTAATACTTTGCTGACAGATTTTTTTAAATGTTGAAGAACAAACATTTTCTGATTCCTTAGTGATGCTTGGGTTTCCATGTGCTTTTTCTCTGCAAACTCTGTTTTCTTTAAGTTCATGAATTTGCAGTTTGGGTCCACTCATTTGACAACCTTGTGTTAACATCACCTATGTACAACAGTCAAACCATTGCTGACTGGGCTTTCCGAGTGGCGCAGCGGTCTAAGGCACTGCAGATCCGGGTTCAATCCCGGGCTGTGTCGCGGGTGGTTTCCGGGTTAAGCGAGCAGTGTGTCAAGAAGTAGTGCGGCTTGGCAGGGTCGTGTTTCGGAGGATGCATGGCTCTCAACCTTCGCCTCTCCCGAGTCCGTACGGGAATTGCAGCGATGAGACAAGACTGTAACTACCAATTGAGGAGAAAAAGGGGTAGAAATGGTTTTATTACAATAAATTTAAAAAATCATCATCTTTGAATAACAGTCAGCTGTCTTAGAATTTGACTCATGTTTTGTCAACTCAACTTGATTTCCTCAGTTGGTGTAATGTAACAAGCTGTAACTACATTTAAGTAATTTAGAAAACACTCTTATCCAGAGCTATTAAGGTAAAGTGCCTCACCTAGTCTGCTTGGGGATTCAACCCAGCAACGTTTCAGTTACTGGCCCAACTCTTTTAACCCCTAGGCTACCTGCTGCCTGTAACTACCAAAATGTTGTCTAGTGCTTGACACGTAGTTGATTCACAGCAGCTACAACATTGTCCAGTCAGGCAAAAAAACGGATATGTATTGTTTTGGTACACAGGATGAATTATGCTATAATATTAATATAATGTATAATATATGCCATTTAGCAGACGCTTTTAACCAAATGCCATTTACAGTCATGCGTGCATACATTTTGCGTACGGGTAATCCCAGGAATCGAACATACTATCCTGGTGCTGCAAACACCATGCTCTACCAACTGAGCTACAGAGGATAACGCGTGCTTGGTAGATATAACACTTCCTATAGGGGATCTGCAGATATACTGCCCATCGATGTGTGTTATTGCATAAGTCACGGCTGGTGAGAGACTTACAGCCTTGTCGTATACATTACACTTTGCATACAATCAACATGGAGAGAGAAATGTATAGCTGCACATAAAGCTGCTGGGGCCAAATGAAAGCCACTTTGTCAGAGGTACAATGGAAATGTCCCATAGCGCAGCTGAGGGATTTAATCTAAAACCTTGTCGTTGAAGCTGCTGTTGTTTGACACCCCACTGGACACTGTAGATTTATAGTGTTTGACCAATGCAGTAATGATTTGTCTCCATATGATCCAGTAAAATAGAACAGTGCACGTACAGCACACACAGGCCGGGTAGGGGGAGTTTGTGGGGATTGTGTCAGTTGCTGTGTTTGCACTTTGCAGACACAAACACATACACAACCTGCAGACTGAGTCTTATGTGTCCAGTTTTGGTTTTGTGGGCTTCTTTTTTTTATCAGAACATCCTTGGTTGTACTCATAAACAGTAGCTACTACACCCATTAAACTCACTGCTTTACTTTGGAGCTAAATCTCTCAACTTCATTATTCTACTTTGGAATAGGCCCACTGATTTGTGGTTGAGTTTTGGACATTTTGTGAGCTTTGTTCATATTTGTGGGAATAACCCTGGGAGGAGGGGGAGGAGGATCTTTTGTGAAGAGAAAACAAATTCCAATAAAGAGCACTTCCGGAAGCCTCCCACTCTATACATATCATTGGGAAGTTTATATCTTTCATTACAAACCAACTCTCTAACCCTCAGGTCAAACTACTCTCTCTCATTTAGTGGGTGGGTGAGTTGTGTGTGTGTGTGGTGGGATTTGGGGGTTCACCCCTCGACATGCAGGGTAGGATACGTGATTTATGCTTGCTGGCGCTATGGTGTGCAGAAATAACTCCATGTGAAAGCAGATCCTGAAGTACCGCTGTAGCATTCCTCACAAACACCAGTCTCTCATTTGCTCCCTCCCTCTACTCCCACACTAATTCCATCCCTCCCACCTTTCTAAAATAAAATAAAAAATCTAATCAGTTTATTGGTTGCATACACATATTTGCAGGCGTTATAGCAGGTGCAGTGAAATGCTTATGTTTCTGCAGTAGCTCCAACAGTGCAGTAGAATGTCTCACAAATATAATACACAAATAACACACAAATTATAGTCCCACACTCACCATATTCCTTCTCTCCTTCCACTGTCTCAAACTCGCCCCTTTCCTCCCCCCTTGTTTCACTCCCACATTCACCTATTCCATCTCCACCTCCCCTTCTCCAACCCTACCTTCATAATGCTACACCCCATCACTGTTTGGCACCTTGACCAATGAGAACCCACAGAGTAAGGTAAAGGGTTGTGGTTCTTGGAATGTCACTCCCCCTGAAGGATCGGTTTCAAAAGTTGGTCCTGTGACCTACTAAAGGTGCACAGGACACCGAGACCCCCAGTGAAAGGACAATGTCTCAACGAGAGAGTGAAACCTGGTTTATCAGAGTCTCTGGTCTTCAGAAACTATTTAGGTTATCACTGGTGCTCATAAATATGAGCGAGGGAGGGAAATTAACTAGTTAGTTAGAGGTGTGGAGGTGGTTGTACTCTGGACATGGCTGAGCCTGTGTCAGACAAAGCCCCACTTCCAATGAGTCCATTCATTAGAGGTTATTCCTGGGAGGGTCTGTGAATGGCCCTGTGTGTGTCCTCCTACAGGGAGCTTGTAAACATGTGTGCTGTCTACTCTGACTCCTTCAGAAGCACTGCCCTGGCCCAACTAGCTGTATTCTACAGAATTGGTGCAAGGCAACCTTTAAAAGTAGAGTACGTTCGTCACACAGTCGCAGCTGGAAAATGTAAACAACGCTGATGTTCAAATCAGCCAAACTGCCCAATTTGGGAGCGAGAAATCAGAATCTAAAATGAGCGATTATATCAGACCCTACATGTAGTTTAAGTATTTATGTACAGTGCATTCCAAAAGTATTCAGACCCCTTGACTTTTTCCACATTTTGTTACGTTACAGCCTTATTCTAAAAGGGTAAAAAAAAATATATATATAAAATAATCATCAACCTACACACAATACCCCATAATGACAAATCAAAAACAGCTTTTTAGAAATGTTTGCAAATGTATAAAAAAACAAATTCCTTATTTGCATAATTATTCAGACCCTTTGCTATGAGACTCAACATCGAGCTCCGGTGCATCCTGTTAGATCACCCTTGAGATGTTTCTACAACGTGGACTCCACCTGTGGTAAATTGATTGTATGTGATTTGGAAAGGCACACACCTGTCTATATACCCACAGTTGATAGTGCATGTCAGAGCAAAAACCAAGCCATGAGGTCGAAGGAATTATCTGTAGAGCTCCGAGACAGGATTGTGTTGAGACACAGATCTAGGGAAGGGTACCAAAAAAATGTATGCAGCATTGAAGGTCCACAAGAACACAGTGGCCTCCATCATTCTTAAATGGAAGAAGTTTGTAACCACCAAGACTCTTGCTAGAGCTGGCCGCCTGGTCAAACTGAGCAATCATGGGAGAAGATCCATGGACAGGGAGGTGACCAAGAACCCGATGGTCACTCTGACTGAGCTCCAGAGATCCTCTGTGGAGGTGGGAGAACCTTCCAGAAGGACAACCATCTCTGCAGCACTCCACCAATCAGGCCTTTATGGTAGAGTGGCCGGATAGAAGCCACTCTTCAGTAAAAGGCACATGACTGCCCGCTTGGAGTTTGCCAAAAGGCACCTAAAGACTCTCAGACCATGAGAAACAAGATTCTCTGGTCTGATGAAACCAACATTGAACTCTTGGCCTGAATGCTAAGCGTCACGGTTTGAGGAAACCAGGCACCGCTTATCACCTGGCCAATACCATCCCTACGGTGAATCATGGTGGTGGCAGCATCATGCTGTGGGAATATTTTTAAGCGGCAGGGATTGGGAGACTAATCAGGATCAAGGGAAAGATGGACGGAGAGAGGTCCTTGATAAAAAAATTTGCTCCAGATCTCTCAGGACCTCAGATTGGGTTGAATGTTCACCTTCCAACAGGACAACAACCCTAAGGACACAGCCAAGACAATGCAGGAGTGGCTTCGGGACAAGTCTCAATGTCCTTGAGTGGCCTAGCCAGAATCTGGACTTGAACCCGAGCTAACATCTCTGGAGAGACCTGAAAATGGCTGTGCAGTGACGCTCCCCAACCAACCTGATAGCACTTGAGAGGATCTGCAGAGGAGAATGGGAGAAACTCCCCAAATACAGGTGTGCCAGGCTTGTAGTGTCATACCCAAGAAGACTCAAGGCTGTAATTGCTGCCAAAGTACTGAGTAAAGGTTCTGAATAATTATTATTTCAGTTAGATTTTTTTTATACATTTGCAAACATTTCTAAAAAACAGTTTTTGCTTTGTCATTATGGGGTATTGTGTGTAGATTGAGGGGGGGATTGAATCCATTTTAGAATAAGGCTGTAACATAACAAAATGTGGTAAGTCAAAGGGTCTGATTTCTTTCTGAATGCACTGTATTTGAGCCAGTGTGTGTGTGTTACCTTTATTTTACTAGGCAAGTCAGTTAAGAACAAATTCTTATTTTCAATGGCAGCCTAGGAACAGTGGGTTAACTGCCTGTTCAGGGGCAGAACGACAGATTTGTACCTTGTCAGCTCGGGGATTTGAACTTGCAACCTTTCGGTTACTAGTCCAACGCTCTAACCACTAGGCTACCCTGCCTCCCCAAAAACCAGTGTCTGGTGTGGAACAGTTGCAACTCAGCAGATAACCCCAGTTGTTGACTTCTGCCGTTCCCCGTCACAACTAGTTCCTGCAGGCCATTACCAGTCTGATCTGTGGGGACAAACAGCTGTGGTGGCTGCAGGGGCCATGGTGTGTGTCTGTGTGTTTAGAGAGAGAGAGAGCGCAGTTGACACACGTCGGACTTTCGCCCCACAAATCATTGTTTGTCTGGCAAGGGACCAGTAGCAATAGGTTGCACCTCCGTCACACAGTCGCAGTATGACATTATTATGGAAGTTCTCTAGCTTTATCGGCAGCAACATAGTGGTTGGTGCCCTTGGTAAAGTTGTGATAAGCACAGTCATTCTGGACGAATGCTAACTACTGTTTAGTCTAAATTAAACTATAGTGCCTGGAAATACAATGACTTAGCTGAAGTATTAAAATATTTAGTAGGGAACAACTTTTCCAGTATTATCATATCATCAAATTGACTTTAGACAGATTGCAATGTTATTAGCTAGCAAAGTTTGTCAAATAGCTAGCAATGCTAATGTTCGGTGACCTCCCCTCAGTTTCAGCTAAAGTCAATCCCGTGACATCAAAATGACATGCTTTTCCTTTCTTTTTTGATTTGTCGTTGTAATGCACTTTTGGTAAACTCTTTATCAACACTCATTGACAATGCATTTGAGCAGAATGCTGTTGGGAATCAGTCCAAAACTAATGTTCAAAACAAGATTGGGACTAAACATGCAACCCATGAATACTGGTTAGTAGTCAGTTTGCTGTAACAGAGGTTATGCCATAAATTATTTCATGTGTACAGTTTTATGGGTGTCTCTTATTAAAACTATGTGGTGTAGTGTATGGATATATATAAAGTTGTGCAATACTGTAATGACCTGACTAGATCATAAAGGAACAATTGTCCAGACTGAGGCTTGAGTTTACAAATTGACGGTTTATTAACCCAACTTTACACAGGCCACTGTTTGGCTGTAGCCCACGCCAAATAAATGAAGGATACCCTATAAAACAACCGTGAGCTTCTCTTGTGAAGGCCAGACGTAAGAGAGAGAACAATGGCTAAACCTGGTCTTAACTTCCAATGCTTCATCCCCCTGCCCAACCCCCCTCCACGCCACTCCGCCAACCGCCAGGATGCCCGGCATCAGAACATTCCAGGCATTCCCGTGATTGGCAGGTTGATTGGCATATCGGACCCCGCAAACACTGGGTACTGGTAAGTACAACACAACCACCTACTAGCCTAACACACAGCTGTCTGTGCGGGACGCTACACAGCCCCCCCACCAAAGTCCCTTGTCCCCGTGGGAACAAACAAAGTCGCTGAAGCGACTCCTTTCCCTGCGTGGCAGTGATGGTCGCAGAGTTCCCCTCTGAGAACCAGAGGATGAAGGCAGGGATATGGGGGACAAGGAAGCGGGAACGGGTAATACAGTCCGTGGCTCTGGGGAACCACGCGGTGACACAGGGAGGGAGACAGGGGGAGAGGGCTGTCTGGAGCCTTGTCTGCGGCACCTGGGGGTGGGTGCCTGGAGAATGTCATTGCCAGAGAGGGGAATTGTGGGGGTCCCTGGGGTTTGGGGAGAAGAGGCCCCTCTGTATGGGGCTAACCTGTCCCGGTGCAGTGTCACCTTTCTCCCCCTGGGAGGAAGCTGCACCCGGTAAACAACCTCCCCTACCCTCTCCAGGACGCTGCAGGGTCCCACTCAGTGACTTTCCAACTTAGGGCATCTGCCTTTTTTCCTTAGGGGGCTGTAGACCCAGACCAGCTCCCCAGCCACAAAGTGCCTTCCCCGGGTGTGCACGTCATAGTTCCTCTTCTGCCTCACACCTGCATTCACCAGCTGCTCTCTGGTGAAGGTGTGGGCTGTCTCCAGGCGGTCCTGGAGTCTCTGGGCATACTCCGGCCCCGGAGGAACATGAGGGCTATCCAGGGGCCGACCAAACGCCATCTCCTTAGGGGTGCGAATCTCTCTCCCCAGCATGAGGAGGGCAGGAGGTGGAGTCTTGGACAGCGGAGCGGCATGCCATGAGGACCATAGGCAGGTGCTTGTCCCAGTCACGCTGGTGTTTGGAAGAGACGATGGCCAGCTGCTGCCCAAGCGTTTTGTTGAAGCGCTCCACAAGGCCATCACTTTGAGGATGGAGAGGAGTAGTGTGGGTCTTGTGCAGACCCAGCCTCTCACACATAGTGGCGAACACACGGGACTCAAAGTTTCTGCCTTGGTCGTTGTGGATGAACTCTGCAGCTCCAAACCTGCTGAACATCCCCACTGTCAGGGCGTTGACGATGGTCTCTGCCACCTGGTCAGGCAGAGCATAGGCCTCGGGCCATTTTGGGAAATAGTCCATGGCCGTGAGCACCCAGGTGTTTCCACTGTCTGTGGTGGGGAACGGCCCAACCACATCCACTCCCACCCTCTCCATGGGAGCCTCGACTGGGAACTGTTGGAGCTGAGCATGAGAGCGGCCTGGGGGACCCTTTATCGCTGTGCAGTTGTCACAGCGGCGACAAAAGTCCTCCACATCCCTCTTGTGCTGCCCCCAGTAAAAGCCCTGACTGAGGCGGCGCAGTAATCTTGTGACCCCAAAGTGTCCTGTCCCCACCCCCCCATGAGTACTCTGGAGCACAGCCTCCCGCAATGGTTTTGGGACCACCACCTGCCACCTCTCCTCTCCCGTAGCTGACTCCTTCCATGCCCGCTGTAGCACGCCATCAGCCAGTCTCTCAAACTTTGACCACAACCCTTTGGTCGCGAGTGAGAGCGCTGTCACCTCTTCCCATGGTGGCCTCACCTGCGCCTCTACCCACTGTATCACTGGCTGTAGGTCTGTGTCCCGCCCCTGCTGCTGCCCCCTTTCAGCCATGTTGACAGTCTGCAGCTCACAGCAGACAGCCGCTCGCCTGACACACTGTGGCACAGACCCTCTCCTCTGCACACAGCTCTCTCTCCCGTTCCTCTCTCCGCTCACAGTGGCGGCAGCCGTCTGCAGTACAGGGCCGACGAGACATGGGGTCGGCTTTGGAGTGGCGTGCCCCTGCCCTGTGCACCACTGTGAAGTCATACGGATGAAGCTCCTCCAACCAGAGAGCCACCTGCCCCTCTGGCTCTCTGAAAGACATAAGCTACTGGAGAGCAGAGTGGTCAGTCCTTTCAGTAAAGGGCAGGCCACCGAGGTAGTACTTGATGTTTTTGAAGGAAGCCACAACAGCCAAGAGCTCCCGCCGGGTGACACAGTAGCGGCGCTCATGTTTGTCAAATGTTTTGCTGAAGTACACCACCACTCTCTCCCCCTCTGGCCTCACCTGGGCCAGCACCCCACCCATCCACATTGCTCGTGTCTGTGTCCAGGATAAAGGGCAAGGTGAGGCGAGGTGTGCACGGGGGCCTCGATCAATGCACGTTTGAGGATGTTGAACGCCTCCTCACACTCCACTGTCCAAGTGAAAGCCTTGTCCTTCGGCAGCAGGCGGTTCAGGGGAGCAGCGACGCTTGAGAAGCCCCATACAAACCTCCTGTAGTACGAGGCCAGGCCCAGGAAGCTCTTCAGCTGACGCTGGTCGGTGGGGGTGGGCCAGTCTGACAGCCCCCACCTTGTCCTCCATGGTGCTGATCCCCTCCTTCCCCACTCAGTGGCCCAAGAAGGACACCTCTCTCCTCATGAAGTGGCACTTCTCAGTGGAGCTTCAGACCTGCGGCAGCCACCCTCTCCAGCACACGCCGTAGCGCCCCCAGGGCTGACTGGAAGGAACTGCCGTGGGCCAGGATGTCATCGAGGTGTACCAGACACTGCTGTCGGGGGATGCCATCCAGCACCCTGTCCATCAAACGTACAAAAGTAGCTGGAGCGTTGCACAGGACCTTGAACTGCCAGTGTCCTCTGTTAGTGGAGAACACAGTTTTGGCTCTGGCCTCTGGGGAGAGGGGCAACTGCCAGTAGCTGCGGAGGTCTAGTGAGGAGAACCAGGAGGACCACCTAACCAGGCCTAGTGACTCATCGATACGTGGTATGAGGTATGAGTCCTTCCTGGTTACCTCATTCAGCCGCCTGTAGTCCGCACAGAACCTCAGCTTGCCCCACTTCTTAGGAACCATGACGACTGGCGCCGCCCAGGGGCTGTCTGAGGGCTTCGATGAAGTCTCCAAATAAGCCTTGTCTGCCGCCTCCTGGCGTGCCAGCGGGATACGGCGGGGACGCATCTTGATGGGTCGAGCATCACCTGTGTCGATCTCATGCTGCACCAAATGAGTCTGACCCACCTCTTCCTCACTCAGCGCAAAGCTGTCTCTGAATTCAAACAGAAACTGCCACAACCGTTCCTGCTGCTCGGGGTCAAGACCAACACAGTTCCTCCCCCATATCTCCCTCACTGCAGACAGTGTCCTCTCCTCTCCCATCTGGGGTAGCTGGGCTGAAGGGGCGCGGCCCGGACACATGGAGAGATGTGTCATGGAGGTATGGGGGAATGTAACACACAGCCGTAGGTGACAGGGGGGCTGGGGAAAAGTCACACACAGATGTGGGGGCGGGGGGGCAGCCATGAGTCTCTGCTGCTTTAACTGTTGGAGTAAAGGGTTTGTTGGGTTGAGTGAATGTGACATTAGGGGGAACCATGGTGACTGCTGGCCCACCCTGAAAGCTCAGTGTGCCCCCATTTAGGTCAGCCTGTGCTCCTAAGAAAGTCCAACCCCAGGATACAAGGATCCTGCACAGCCGCCACCCACGCAGGATGACGCACAGACCTTCCCCCTACTGTCAGTCATTATTCCCTTCCCTTTCATGGGTGCCAGCTCACCTGTGACTGTGCGGAGTTGCACAGTTGTGGGCTCACACTGAGTAGAACCTGGCACAATGTCTGGCCTCACCAGGGTTACTGTGGACCCAGTGTCCACCAGGGCGGAGCAGGGCACCCCCTCCACAGTGACAGGGACATGACAAAAGTCCCCAACACAGGTCCGGCCCACCACAACAACAGGCTCCATCCGCTTGCCCTCGTCTGCTTCTGGGGCAAGTGGAGCCTTGCTTCCCCGTCTGTGCCAGTGGGCTCCTCCTGAAGAAGATGGTAGTTGGGATAGAAAACCAGGGGTCCGCACTACCCGGTCTATGCGGACCCTGAGCCGTTTCCCTGAGCTCTGGGGGACATCAAAATAAACTGGAATAATTGTTCAACTGAAAAAGCTCCTAGAAAATGTTGTTATTTGAAAATGAAGCCTTTGATGAAGTTTAAAACAGAAATGAGCTTCTATGGAGAGAGTCGGAGTGTAACTTGACATTCCCTCTAAAGTGAATCACCTGGTAGGACAGGGAGTCTTGGAGAGGGAGAGGGTAGTAAGTTTTAAGTTCCTCGGCATACACATCACAGACAAACTGAATTGGTCCACTCACACAGACAGCATCGTGACTTCTACAGATGCACAATCGAGAGCATCCTGGTGGGCTGTATCACCGCCTGGTACGGCAACTGCTCCGCCCACAACCGTAAGGCTCTCCAGAGGGTAGTGAGGTCTGCACAACGTATCACCGGGGGCAAACTACCTGCCCTCCAGGACACCTACACCACCCGATGTTACAGGAAGGCCATAAAGATCATCAAGGACAACACCCACCCGAGCCACTGAAGGCGAGGTCAGTACAGGTGCATCAAAGCTGGGACCGAGAGACTGAAAAACAGCTTCTATCCCAAGGCCATCAGACTGTTAAACAGCAACCACTAACATTGAGTGGCTGCTGCCAACACACTGACTCAACTCCAGCCACTTCAATAATGGGAATTGATGGGAAGTGATGTAAAATATATCACTCGCCACTTTAAACAATGCTACCTAATATAATGTTTACATACCCTACATTATTCATCTCATATGTATACGTATATACTGTACTCTATCATCTACTGCATCTTTATGTAGTACATGTATCACTAGCCACTTTGTTTACATACTCATCTCATATGTATATACTGTACTCGATACCATCTACTGTACCTTGCCTATGCTGCTCTGCACCATCACTCATTCATATCTTTATGTACATATTCTTTATCCCCTTACACTGTGTATAAGAAATTAGTTTTGGAATTGTTAGTTAGATTACTTGCTGGTTATTACTGCATTGTCGGAACTGGAAGCACAAGCATTCCGCTACACTCGCATTAACATCTGCTAACCATGTGTATGTGACAAATAAAATTTGATTTGATTTGGAGCTCAGTGGTTCCCAAACTGTGTGGTGGGGGTGTGAGGGGTTTGCGGGGGGGGCTTTAAACTTACTCTTGAAAGTTATAATAGTAGAATGCATAAGGTGCAATTTCGAAATTGGGTAGTGCATCATCAGTTCCTCTTGTCATGTTAGAAATAGCTCTAAGGTATGCAATGACTAACTTGTCAGAACTGTCCAGATCAACTAGCCCATGTCAGCTAATGTTTTTCTAAAATAAATTGCCCAAAGATATTGTTGTAATTTTTTAAGAAGTTTGGGAACCCCTGTCCTAAGATGTGGAGCCCTTAAAATGTGGAATTAGAATAAAGATAAAACATTTGGAGTAATTAGTAGGATCTCTATGTTGGAGCCATATTCAGACGGCTAACTCTGTTAGTGTAGTATAGCAAGTCTCAGTCTGAAATGGCATCCTATTCTCTATATAGTGCATTACCTTTGGCCAGTGACACATGGTTCTTGCCTAAACTAGTGGACTACACAGGGTACAATTTTGAATACAGCCCATATCTGAGTGGCATAGAGTACACCATAGTACTGTAGTAAGTCATGCTCTCCCTCTTCTGAGCTGCCAGCTTATACATTCTGTATATGGGATTCTAATATGCTCAAGACATCCCTTAGACACACGCACGCCTCCATTTATGCCAATATCTTTTTACAATCCTCTGTGGGACCCAGTTGGCTTTACAGTGTTTTGGTCTCAAGAAGTGAAGGCTGGTTGGTAGAAGGCAGAGAGTGTAAGTGTGTGTGAGACTATTCCTAACCTTGTTTTGCTTTCCTTATGGTGGAGACTGGAGCGGATCATGGATGGCTGTTTACACGTTGGTGGTGTCTTTCTCCCTACTGTCTGTGTTAACTGCTTCCTGGTCTCATCAAGACTCAGCAATTTCCTGTGTAGTCCATGAACTCATTACTAATCTGTGATTGGTCAAAAGGTTTCTGGGCCCGGGAAGTTGGCCAGCAGATTGGCTTTGACCACCCCACTATCCCTGTCCATCACCAGTATGTTGTCACGGCAACGGTGCCTGAGGTACTAATTGAATCACATCTTAATGTCTTCCTGTCTTAACTATCCTTCATTATGCATATTTTACAGTAAATGTGTTGTGATGTTTAACTGCATTTAATTTGATGTTTAATAAAGTTTGTGTTTTGTTGTGTCTAGGTAAAGGCACTAAAGGCAGAGCTGCCAGTGATCAGGGACCTGGAGGGTTCCTACTACCTCAGACAGGAGAGAGATGGACTGCTGTTTGGACCCTATGAGAAAGAGGAGAAGATGGTGCTGCAGGACTCCTGGGTTAGAGATGGAGTACCACCAGGTCTGTCTGCTGATCTCTCTCGCTCTCTCACCCTCTCTCTTGCCCTCGCTCTCTATGCCTTAACCTTAGTTGTACTGTGTATGTGTGTGTGTGTGTGTGTGTGTGTGTGTGTGTGTGTGTGTGTGTGTGTGTGTGTGTGTGTGTGTGTGTGTGTGTGTGTTGAACAGGTTTTGGTAAGGAGTTGTTTGAGTCAGACCTGGACCGTATCATGCACCACGTAGAGATGGCCATGGAGATGGTGCCTGTGCTGAAGAATGCTGACATCATCAACATTGTATCTGGACCAATCACCTACACCCCTGACCTCCTTCCTATGGTCGGACCGCACCAGGGAGCACGTAACTACTGGACCGCTATCGGCTTCGGGTAAACGGGAGTGTTTGTGTGTGTGATGGGGTCGGGTGGATGCTGACATCAATATGACTGGATGGTGTAGTGTGAAAGATCTAAGCATCTTCCCTATTGTGTGAACTATAAAAGCCTTATGTTTGATTGACAGGGAGTAGGAGGTTGTAGCTTAAAGGCATACCTCAGGGTCTGTTTGTGTCCCAGGTATGGAGTGATCCACGCCGGTGGCATTGGGAAGTTCCTCAGTGATTGGATCGTGACAGGGGAACCCCCCTATGACCTCATTGAGTGTGACCCCAACCGGTATGGAAAATGGACCACTGTACCCTACTTGTGTGCCAAAGCCAGAGAGTCCTATGGATTCAACAACGTGGGTGAGTAGTCACTACCAATGTTCCCTCAAATGTTTTTCATCACTGAGCAAATTTTCAGGTCTGCTATGCACAAACTTGCAACTTTGTGTGTTTATTGTAAACACTGAGGCTGTACCCGCTTTAAGTTGTATCAATAGCCACTTTAAACAATGCCACTTAATATAATGTTTACATACCCTACATTACTCATCTCATATGTATATACTGTACTCGATACCATCTACTGCATCTTGCCTATGCCGTTCTATACCATCACTCATTCATATCTTTATGTACATATTCTTTATCCCTTTACACTTGTGTGTGTATAAGGTAGCAGTTGTGGAATTGTTAGGTTAGATTACTCGTTGGTTACTACAGCATTGTCGGAACTAGAAGCGCAAGCATTTCGCTACACTCGCATTAACATCTGCTAACCATGTGTATGTGATAAATAACATGCAGGTCTTGACATGAACCTGTTTATCCACTTGTCCTTCAGACAAGGTGACTGAACATGTTATATTGGTGTTTGATGCAAGAAACCACTTTACAAAATAAAATGCATCATTATTCCCACACCATTATTACAGAGAATCAGACAAAATCTCAAAATACAACACAGCCCCTTTAAGACAAAAACAATCTCTTTACCTGACGCACTTTTCAAAGATTTTGAGCTCTTGTAGGAAGCAATCACTTGCTCATTGCTGACTGCAAATGATCCATATCTGAGCTAGAAAAGGATATGAACAGATGTACAAACGTCACTACCTGTAGCTCTCGCTTTGATCACAAAACAAGCGCATCTACTCACGACCGCTCATGCTGTCAAAACTCTTCTCTCTCTCTCTTTATCCCCCCCCCTTCTGCTCTCCCTCTCCTTCCCCCCTCTCTCAGTGGGCTACCCTAAAGAGGAGCGTTTTGCTGGCCGTCCGACCAACAGGACGAGTGGTGTCTATGAGCTGCTAAAGGGAAAAGCTTCCATGGGGTTCCATGCCGGCTGGGAACAGCCTCACTGGTTCTATAAGCCTGGAGACAATGTCGGTTACAAGTAAGATACCAAACCTGTCAATCAATCAGTACAAATATGACAATACACTGAGCGTTAACCCAATGAGTCCCACCATAACGCCGGCATGAATTAGGACTTCAAACCCCTTTTATACATTGTGACTTTGAGCTACAGAGTCACACCATTGGATTTGTCTATTTTGTCTGCATCTGCAGATACCAACCATTAGTCTGTGTGATTAACTGGGGTTGAGTTGTTTGTGAGACAAGGGTGGATGCCGAAGGGGCCAGAGCCTGGTCTTATTACAAAAACATCTGTGGAGTTGGAATAGTTTAAGATACAAACTATTAAAAGTTATCTATGAGACTCTCACGAACACACGTGTAACATGCTTTGCTCTGACGTTCACAAGGTACACAAGAGTCGTTAGAAGGTAAGGGGTTCCATTACATAGAAGATCATAGGAAATCCCAGGACATGGTGTCTATAATACTATTTCACATAGTTGCTGTCACAAACTCAACTCCACGCAATTGTCACTGACTAGTAGGACATTCATTTCCCACAGAGCAAACCATTTCTGTACTTATATCATTCATATAAATTCATTTTGTATATGGTATATGCTTTGATGGACTTAAAAGAAGAAACAAAAATTGGGCACATGACAGCAGTGTGGTTTCGTCCTGGTGCAGCCGAGAGTGTGTTAGAAGGTTCAAGGACTTGGTGTTCTTTTTTGGGGGGGATGGAAGGGGGGAGGTTAGGATAGGCTGGACAGCTCCCAGTGGAGGAGTGGAGACCACCCCTGTAAAAATATCAGCCAGCCCCAATGGGTCTTAGAGGTGAGCTCACCGACTGTAACATGGCATTATGTAACAGTTACTCGAGCCAGCACAATAGAACCATTTAGAGAACATCAAAACACATTTATTTACAAGTAATGCCATGGGAAATAAATCCTGTGTAGCTACTGTTCAATACCCTTATAGACTGATAATATTAGTCTGACTTCATCCTCATCAGGTGTTGGTCTGAAACCACTTTTGTTTTAAGAGCTGGAGGTGTTTTGGAGATCAAACTTAGGTTTAGGTTCCAGTTGGCCCGTTTAAACTCCGGTTTAAGATTGTTGGCCAACTCAAACCCAGGGTTAGCTTCCACTTGGCCACCCACCAGTGACTGACTAGGCTATTTATTGACTCAGAGAATTTAGCACCACCTGAGGGATTTCTTTATGAAATTATGCCCATGGTATATGAAAATAGTTTTCCATATGTAAAACTATAAAACCTACTGTATAAGTACTCAGTGATGCAATGTTATGTAAGTACTGGCAGTGAATAGTCCCCTTCCTAACACCATGTCTTTGTATGACTTCTTTTATAACAAAGTGTTAAGTCTGGCAACCAACTCTACCCAATAAATACACTAAATATACAAACGTATGGGGACACCTCTTCAACTTAGTGGATTTGGCTATTTCAGCCACACCTGTTGCTGACAGGTGTATAAAATCAAGCACACAGTCATGCAATCTCCATAGTCAAATGGCCTTACTGAAAAGCTCAGTGACTTTCAATTTGGCACCGTCATAGGATGCTACCTTTGCAACAAATCAGTTTGTAAAATTTCTGCCCTTCTAGATCTGCCCCGGTCAACTGTAAGTGCTTTTGTTGTGAACTGGAAACGTCGAGGAGTAAAAACTTTGTAGGCCACACAAGCTCACAGAACGGGACCTCTGCGTGCAGAAACGCATAGCGTGGTAAAATTGTCTGTCCTCATTTGTTAGAGCGTTGAGCCAGTAATCGAAAGGTTGCTCGATCAAATCCCCAAGCTGACAAGGTAAAAATCTGTCGTTCTTCCCCTGAACAAGGCAGTTAACCCACTGTTCCTAGGCCGTCATTGTAAATAAGAATTTGTCCTTAACTGACTTGCCTAGTTAAATAAAGGTTAATAAAAAAATGACAGCTTTGCACAGTCTATTGCTTGGGTGGCTGGAGACTTTGGGCCTTCCTCTGAGACTGCCTGATATAGTCCCGAATGCCAGGGAGCTCGGCCCCAGTGATGTACTGGGTTGTCCGCACCATCCTCTGTAGCGCTTTGCAGTCAAGGGCGGGGCATTTGCTGTACCATGCGGTGATGCAGCCAGTCAAGATGCTCTCGGTGGTGCAGCTCTAACTTTTTGAGGAAATCCAAATCTTTTCATCCTCCTTAATGGAAAGAGGCACTGCCATACCCTCTTCACAACTTTGCAGGTCTGTCTCAGCCAATACTTTGCCATTACATTTTAAATTAACCAAGTAACTAACCCACAAGTGTCTGTCTTTACTCCCCAGGCCCAGTTTCAGGCGTACCAACTGGTTCGGTCCGGTGGGGAGGGAGTGTAAGCTGGTGATGGAGAAGGTTGGGGTCGTTGACCTGACACCCTTCGGCAAGTTCATGGTTAAAGGGAAAGATTCTCATAAACTGCTGGACAGACTGTTGGCCAACACTATGCCCAAGGTAAGGATAACACTACACACAACTACTCACTGTATTATAACTCACTGTATTACAACTATTCTATACACAACTCACTGCATTACAACTATTCTATACACAACTCACTGCATTACAACTATTCTATACACAACTCACTGCATTACAACTATTCTATACACAACTCACTGTATTACAACTATTCTATACACAACTCAATGTATTATAACTCACTGTATTACAACTATTCTATACACAACTCACTGCATTACAACTATTCTATACACAACTCACTGCATTACAACTATTCTATACACAACTCACTGCATTACAACTATTCTATACACAACTCACTGTATTACAACTATTCTGTACACAACTCACTGTATTACAACTATTCTGTACACAACTCACTGTATTACAACTATTCTGTACACAACTCACTGTATTACAACTATTCTATACACAACTCACTGTATTACAACTATTCTATACACAACTCACTGTATTACAACTATTCTATACACAACTCACTGTATTACAACTATTCTATACACAACTCACTGTATTACAACTATTCTATACACAACTCACTGTATTACAACTAGTCTATACACAACTCACTGTATTACAACTATTCTATACACAACTCACTGCATTACAACTATTCTATACACAACTCACTGCATTACAACTATTCTATACACAACTCACTGCATTACAACTATTCTATACACAACTCACTGTATTATAACTCACTGTATTACAACTATTCTATACACAACTCACTGCATTACAACTATTCTGTACACAACTCACTGTATTACAACTATTCTGTACACAACTCACTGCATTACAACTATTCTATACACAACTCACTGTATTACAACTATTCTATACACAACTCACTGTATTACAACTATTCTATACACAACTCACTGTATTATAACTCACTGTATTACAACTATTCTATACACAACTCACTGCATTACAACTATTCTATACACAACTCACTGCATTACAAATATTCTATACACAACTCAATGTATTACAACTATTCTGTACACAACTCACTGTATTACAACTATTCTATACACATCTCACTGTATTACAACTATTCTATACACATCTCAATGTATTACAACTATTCTGTACACAACTCACTGTATTACAACTATTCTATACACAACTCAATGTATTACAACTATTCTGTACACAACTCACTGTATTACAACTATTCTATACACATCTCAATGTATTACAACTATTCTGTACACAACTCACTGTATTACAACTATTCTATACACAACTCACTGCATTACAACTATTCTGTACACAACTCACTGCATTACAACTATTCTGTACACAACTCAATGTATTACAACTATTCTGTACACAACTCACTGTATTACAACTATTCTATACACAACTCACTGTATTACAACTATTCTATACACATCTCAATGTATTACAACTATTCTGTACACAACTCACTGTATTACAACTATTCTATACACAACTCAATGTATTACAACTATTCTGTACACAACTCACTGTATTACAACTATTCTATACACATCTCAATGTATTACAACTATTCTGTACACAACTCACTGTATTACAACTATTCTGTACACAACTCACTGCATTACAACTATTCTATACACAACTCACTGTATTACAACTATTCTATACACAACTCAATGTATTACAACTATTCTATACACAACTCAATGTATTACAACTATTCTATACACAACTCAATGTATTACAACTATTCTGTACACAACTCACTGTATTACAACTATTCTATACACAACTCACTGTATTACAACTATTCTATACACAACTCACTGTATTACAACTATTCTATACACATCTCAATGTATTACAACTATTCTGTACACAACTCACTGCATTACAACTATTCTGTACACAACTCACTGTATTACAACTATTCTATACACAACTCAATGTATTACAACTATTCTATACACATCTCAATGTATTACAACTATTCTATACACAACTCAATGTATTACAACTATTCTATACACAACTCAATGTATTACAACTATTCTGTACACAACTCACTGTATTACAACTATTCTGTACACAACTCACTGTATTACAACTATTCTGTACACAATTCACTGTATTACAACTATTCTGTACACAACTCACTATCTCACCAACGCTAGGCCCAACAAGAGAGGGACTAAATGTATCATTGCATCGCACCAGGCAAAACTCACTGACTCTCATAGACAGCTCATTGCACCACTGTATAAGTCCCTATATAACTCACTATTGCCAACAGGTGGCAGTGATCTGTTTGCTGCTCAGGCAGAGGTTTAGGTTATATATATGTTTCACTCTCTCCCCTGTCAGGTGGGCCTGACTAACATCAGCCACATGTTGACCCCCACTGGGAAAGTCTACGCTGAGGTCACCATTACCCAGCTCACACCTGGAGAGTTCCTCCTCATCACAGGATCTGGATCAGAGCTGCATGACCTCAGGTAACACAGGCAGAGACAGAGGCATCCCAGGCCAGCTAACAAGGTGTAGAGACTAGCCGTCCCATATAAAAGGATTCAGTAATCCATTATGTAACATTATTCTATCCCACTTAGAAACACTGGTAGTTACAGCAGCTGCTACTTTAACGGCCCCTCTCTTTGCTCCAATAGGCAAACAGCACATTAAAAACAAATGAATCTCTATTCTAACTATTCATTCAGCTCTCTGTCTCTCATACACCCTGAGACAAATCAAATGTATTTATATAGCCCTTCGTACATCAGCTGATATCTCAAAGTGCATACCCAGCCTAAAACCCCAAACCCAGCCTAAAACCCCAAACAGCAAGCAATGCAGGCATGCATGTTCATAAATGACCAGCATGGTCAAATAATAATAATCACAGGCAGAACAGTTGAAACTGGAGCAGCAGCATAGCCAGGTGGACTGGGGACAGCAAGGAGTCATCATGTCAGGTAGTCCTGAGGCATGGTCCTAGGGCTCTTGGCCAGGTCGCAGTTGTAAATGAGAACTTGTTCTTAACTAGCCTACCTGGTTAAATAAAGGTGAAATAAAAAATAAAAAAGGTCCTCTGAGAGAGAGAGAAAGAAAGAAGGAGAAAGAGAGAATTAGAGAGAGCATACTTAAATTCACACAGGACACCAGATAGGACAGGAGAAGTACTCCAGATATAACAAACTTACCCTAGCCCCCCAACACATAAACTACTGAAGCATAAATACTGGAGGCTGAGACAGGAGGGGTCAGGAGACACTGTGGCCCCATCTGATGACACCCCCGGACAGGGCCAAACAGGAAGGATATAACCCCACCCACTTTGCCAAAGCACAGCCCCCACACCACTAGAGGGATATCTTCAACCACCAACTTACCATCCTGAGACAAGGCCGAGTATAGCCCACAAAGATCTCCGCCACGGCACAACCCAAGGGGGGGGGGGCCAACCCAGACAGGAAGATCACATCAGTGACTCAACCCACTCAAGTGACGCACCCCTCCTAGGGACAGTATGAAAGAGCTCTAGTAAGCCAGTGACTCAGCCCCTGTAATAGGGTTAGAGGCAGAGAATCCCAGTGGAAAGAGGGGAACCGGCCAGGCAGAGACAGCAAGGGCGGTTCGTTGCTCCAGAGCCTTTCCGTTCACCTTCATACTCCTGGGCCAGACTACACTCAATCATATGACCCACTGAAGAGATGAGTCTTCAGTAAAGACTTAAAGGTTGAGACCGAGTTTGCGTCTCTCACATGGGTAGGCAGACCGTTCCATAAAAATGGAGCTCTATAGGAGAAAGCCCTGCCTCCAGCTGTTTTCTTAGAAATTCTAGGGACAATTAGGAGGCCTGCGTCTTGTGACCGTAGCGTATGTGTAGGTATATACGGCAGGACCGAATCAGAGAGATAGGTAGGAGCAAGGCCATGTAATGCTTTGTAGGTTAGCAGTAAAACCTTGAAATCAGCCCTTGCCTTATACAACACAGTCTGCTGGTGTTGTGTATCACCCCCTAGTGGTGACCTCCAAGGGCCATGTGCAGGGTTTTGCTCCAGCCCTGCACTAATATACATGATTCAACTAATCAAAGTTCATATTGAAGACTTTTATTAGTTGAATCAACATTGTGCCAGTGTTTCGTTTCCTTTTGAGTTCCTTGAAGTTGTAAATATAACCCCATGGATCCCTCCCTAACCCCAGGTGGATGGAGAAGGAGGTAGCAGAGGGGGCGTATGATGTAGATATTTCCAACGTGACAGAGGACATTGGGGTGTTGGGTGTGGCTGGACCAAAGGCTAGAGATGTTCTACAGAAACTCACTCAGGAGGACATGAGCAATGCAAGCTTTAAGTTCCTCCACTGCAAACCCATTCAACTGGGTGGCATCAACCTCAGAGCTATCAGGATCTCCTACACAGGTGTGTTTGTGGGCTTAAACACTTTTAAGAGTATGTGTGGCATGTGAGTGCAGGTACAGCTCAACTAACGGACTGTGGTTCAGGTGAGTTGGGCTGGGAGCTGTACATTCCTCACAAGGACATGGCAGCTGTGTACCAGGCTATCATGGCAGCAGGAGAGGACGAGGGCATCGACAACTTTGGTACCTACGCCATGTCATCACTACGACTGGAGAAAGGCTTCAGAGGCTGGGGTGCAGAGGTACGTACACACACCTTTTTAAGTTGTTTGTGGCTGTTGGACTGATGTTTTTGTCTCATCAGATGAACTGTGACACCAACCCCCTGGAAGCTGGTCTGGACTACTTCATCAAACTCAACAAGGTAGACATTGTTACTAGCTACTGCTGTTTCACCATTCAACCACTGTGTTCAAATATTGGTGTCATATTCAAACGCGTAGCTTATTTTGAGATGTTATGAAATTTTGGCTTACTACATCTACTTAACATTTTCTCCTACACTCCTGTATTCTTTTTGGGGTTATTTATTCTACTTATAAATAAAGCACACATACAAACACTCTCAAATCTCTCCCTGTCTGTCTCCAGCATGCTGACTTCATCGGTAAGGCAGCGCTGCAGGAGATAAAAGCTAAAGGTCTGAAGAGGAAGCTGTCATACATCACCATGGAAACGGATGATGTTGACCCCGAGGGCAACGAGACCATCTGGCTCAATGGCAAGGTGAGCTGTGTGTGTGTGTGTGTGTGTGTGTGTGTGTGTGTGTGTGTGTGTGTGTGTGTGTGTGTGTGTGTGTGTGTGTGTGTGTGTGTGTGTGTGTGTGTGTGTGTGTGTGTGTGTGTGTGTGTGTGTGTGTGTGTGTGTACATTGTTTTCCTACCTTATCAAGACCACAGTGTCCTGACATGTCACCAGAATGTTCTGACAATGTAAGAAACAATTTCACTGTTAGTCTACACTTGTTGTTTACAAAGCATTTGACTGATAAAATTGATTTGATTTTGCAGTAGTAACAGAGTTCTGTGTTTTTGTTAAATTCATTTGTTAAAATGCTATTTTAGGTTTAGGGTTTGGGCTTAAGGTGTGTGTGTGTGTGGGGGGGGGGGGGGTATAGAGGCAACACAACATTAGAAGCTTACACTTCCATCCACCGTTTGCATTCCTGCAACCTTCTCTATCTCTCCTAGGTGGTTGGTAACACTACATCTGGGGCCTACAGCTACACCACCCAGCAGAGCCTGGCGTTTGCCTACCTGCCAGTGGAGCTGTGTTCTGTAGGGCAGAAGGTGGAAGTGGAGATGTTGGGGAGGAAGTACCCTGCCATGGTGGTCCAGGAGCCACTGGTCCTCACAGAACCAACCAGGACCCGGCTGCAGAAGAAGAGCAAGGCATAGACACTGGGGACAGGCAGAGAACCAGCTTAGAACTAGGGTACCAGACCTGGGTCGAAAATAGGATGTTTTCTTTCAAATATTTACAGTGTGCTCCTGGTGCTAATTTCAACCCAGGTTCGACCAAGGTCCGCAAACGGTAGAGCTGACACCAACCAAGCAACTACACTGTGAAGTGAACTATGCTGGCTGACAAAGTTACTTATGAAAAAGACTGAAATGTGATGAATGGTACTCAAATGACACCCTATTTCCTATTTTGTGCACTGTTTGTAGTGTACTATATAGGGTATCATTTGAGACAGACTGACTGTGAAGTAAAATAAAAAAGACTTTCCTGTCTGGTCATCTGGTGAGGAAGAATCAGCTAGAGCAACCTAGAATGTGCATATAAGAGCTTAACTCTAGGTTCCGATGTGGACCTATGGACATATTGGAACGTAGACCTAGACTTGTATTCGTCTCAGTATTCAAAGTATTACAGGTCCAATGCAGCCATTTTTATCTTGATATCAAATCATTTCTTGGTAACAATTAAGAACCTAACTGTGATGGGTTTAAAAATTGTTTTAAAAAAATCACCCCTAGGAAAAAGAAGGGAAAAAAGGTGCAATTTCTCAAGCAAGACTTTTGTTAGGACTGTATGAGAGTGGTCTTATACTAACTGTTATTGGCAGAGAGGTGTGGAACTCTCTTATTGGTCTATTAACTCATTTACTGCCTGGTGATTTCAACAGGCAGGCCAAAACTCCATCCCACCAAAAGAGGCTGAAATTTCAGGTCGTCTTTTCAAACAGCTCTTACACTAAAAGGGCATTATCATGTTTGCAGTTTTGCTCTAACCTCGTAGTGTGGAAATGTATATAAAATACTGAGCCTTTAAAGTCATGATACCTTTGGCTTAAGTCTTGAATCCATCCAACCCTTAGAATGTGGTCATTAAGTACCTATACCTTAACTGCTTAGCAACAGAGCCAATCATTACTCTTAGTTGGCATTTTAATGTCTCAGTATTGCAGTGTTATCTGTTTGAATGGTTTTTTTAAATTCCAGGTATTAAGGGTTATTATGGGGTTGAAAAGCAGAGTCTTGGTAGAAGTGTTATTGTAGCTACACTATCACAAGAAGAATGGGCCAAATAGATGCTGCTTTACTTCCTACTGTAGTCTACATTATGTGGAAGAGACAGTTAACTATGATAATGCTTTGCACAAACTTTAGTCTTGAAAGCAGGGCGGGCATAATTGCAGATAATAATCAATTATGCACAAGGCAGGACAAGCTAAGAGAACTGTTTTTTTAGAGCACAATGTCTTTATCTTTTCAGTTATTTTTGTCATTGTCTGTACATTTAAACATTGGTTAATTAAATCCAATGCCAAGCTTGGTCCTGTGTTGTGTGTTTTTGTGAAGATTCTAGGTATTTCAAACACTAGAATTAATCCCTCTCGCTGAATGGCGCAACATCAATCATATTGGCTATTTGAACTTTGAGAATGATAAGTGTCACTCCACTGTACCACTACACAACACAATATCCAGGAGCAACCAACAATAGAAGATTCACAATAATGGAATGAATGTATTGCATCATACAATTATTTTTTATAAAAAGCAAAAATAAGGTAATTTATAATGAACAAGTTTTTCTTGATCAGAACCCTGGTATGGAACACAACACAGAACTCTGTTACTACTACATAAAACAATTTTTGTAAACGACAGGTGTAGACTAACAGTGAAATGCTTACTTTTCCAACAATTCAGTTAGATACAAAAAAATGGAAATAGTGACGAGGAATAAAATCTCACAGTAACAATCTCACAATAACAAGTAAAAATAACATGGCCACAGGGAGTACCAGTACTGAGTCAATGTGCAGGGGTATGAGGTTGCTACACGACTGTCTTGGTGTGCTTGGACTATGTTAGTTTGTTGGTGACAAAGGAACTTGAAGCTCTCAACGTGCTCCACTACAGCCTCGTCGATGAGAATGGGGGCGTGCTCGGTCCTCATTTTCCTGTAGTCCACAATCATCTCATTTGTCTTGATCATGTTGAGCGAGAGGTTTTTGTCCTGGCACCAAACGGCCAGGTCTCTGAACTCCTCCCTATAGGCTGTCTTGTCGTTGTTGGTGATCGGGCCTACCACTATTGTGTCATTTGGCAAACTTGATGGTGTTGGAGTCGTGCCTGGAGTACAGGAGGGGACTGAGCACGGCCCCTGTGTTAGGTGTTCCTTTTGTCCAGGTGGGAAAGGGCAGTGTGGAGTGCAATATAGATTGCATCATCTGTGGATCTGTTGGGGCGGTATGCAAATTGGAGTGTGTCTAGGGTTTCTGGGATAATGGTGTTGATGTGAGCCATGACCAGCCTTTGAAAGCACTTCATGGCTACAGACATAAGTGGTGCTCTCATGCATGTTTCAGTGTTATTTGCCTCGAAGCGATCACATAAGTAGTTTGGTTTGTCTGGTAAGCTTGTGTCAAGACCTGCCACATCCAACAAGTGTTAGAGCCGGTGTAGTATGATTCGATCTTAGTCCTATATTGGCGCTTTGCCTGTTTGATGTTTCGTCGAAGGGCATAGCGGGATTTCTTATAAGCTTCCGGGTTAGAGTCCCGCTCCTTGAAAGCGGCAGCTCTAGCCGTTAGCTCATTGCAGATGTTGCCTGTAATCTATGGCTTCTGGTTGGGGTATGTACGTACGGTCACTGTGGGGACGACGTCATCGATGCACTTGTTAGCCTGGTGACTGGTATGGTAAACTCCTCAATGTTATTGGATGAATCCCGGGACACATTCCAGTCTGTGCTAGTGAAACAATCCTGTGGTTTAGCATCCGCTTCATCAGACCACTTCCGTATTGATCGAGTCACTGGTACTTGTTTGAGTTTTTGCTTTTAAGCAAGAAGCAGGATAATATAGTTATGGTCTGATTTGCCAAAGGAGGGTGAGGGATGGCCTTGTATGCATTCCTGTGTGTGGAGTAAATGTGATCTAGAGTTTTGTTGTCTCTAGTTGCACAGGTGACATGCTGGTAAAAAGGAGGTACAATGGATTTCAGTTTACCTGCATTAAAATCACCAGCCAGGAGAAAGTTACTACAGTCACTAATACTATTAAAACATTTAGCTTTAGTAACTTCAACTGCAGCATTCTAGTTTCTAAGAGCAGTGACATCTAATCAACTTTGCTCTTTCCCTGCACATAAACTTTGCAATCATTTTATGGCAATAAACTGTACTGAATGTTGCTGTATTGCTCACAGTTGTACATGAATCACAATAGGATCATATCATGATATAATAAGTAAAGGATTTTTACTGATGACACCCTTCATGTGATCTGCACTTCTCTACTTGAGGGGGGAGGACAGTTAAATTGAATTAAATTGATTGTGCATAATAAGTCAACCATTCCACTGATCACACCCTTCATGGTATTTTCATTTCTATACTTGACATACAGAGATAAAGAGAAGGGAGTGGTAATCGAAGAGAGACAGAGGAGTTTACCTGTGAGGGTGAACCTGAGTGAAGGTGAGAGTCTGTAGATTTATTGTACAGGCCTGAGCAACAGTGATCGGTAAAAACGTTGTGAAGATATGTCTGTATGTACTTATGTAGAGTATGTTTTAAATCAAGTATTTTTAGTCTGTGGCAGACATGAAGACCAGTAAAGGTAAGAGGAGATCTCAGTACATTTCTCTTTCCAAATTAGCCACAACAGCGAGGACTGGAGAAAGAGTATGTGTGCTAGACAAAAAGACATCATCTGATGAATGGATGGTGGAATTATGTAAATATAAATGTTGTCTCTTTTTGGTGCAGGGAAAATGGCCAGAGCTCATAGTAAGTCACCATGTTGGAATTCATTATTCTATTTTCTTGCATTCATATTGGAAAGCAATACTAAACAAAGTATTGAGAGTGAAATACGTTTGTTGTTTTTCTCTGTACATCTGTATTTGCATGGATTAAATGTGTTTGGAAGATGAGGAGTTGTAGTTTGTGTCTGTGAGAAACAGCTCTTATGCTCCACAGTGACCTCTCTCCTGCATTTGATTTCCAATCTAGATAGTAGTATTCATCTTCTGCTTTCCTATATATTTTCTTTTCTTTCAGTATGTCTTCTTGAGATTGTGTTGTACTTTAGAATGGGTATTGTCCCTGTCATTGTATTTCTATTGTAGCTTTTAATTGAGCTGTGTTTATGATGAGAGTATTTGTTAACACAGAAAATGTCATTAAACTAGATATGTGTTCTCTCTTTCTGAACAGATGAGTTTAAACTCACCACCCCTGAAGACAGTGTGGAGGCTCGGGATGGTGATGATGTCACCCTCCCCTGTCACCTCTCCCTTGAGACCAGTGCTGTTGACATGGCAATCAGGTGGTTTAAAGGGACAGAGTGTATTTACCTGTTTAAGAATGGCCAGGTGACAGAGAGGAGTGGCTATGAGGGCAGAGTGAGTCTGATCACCCAGGAGCTGGAGAGAGGCAATGTGTCTCTGAGGCTGAGAGACTACAGGGAGTCAGATATAGGAGTCTACATATGTCAGGTCATCCATGGGGAACAGAAGGAGGAGGCTGCAATAGGTTTAAGGGTCAGAGGAGGTAAGTGTTCTATAACTCCAGTAATGTTTATAAACACCTAAACAACAACAATAACAGCCAGTCTGTTTCCCTGTACAGAACACTCCTACTTTCTCATGTAGGTAGGAGTTCATAGTAGGAGTTACAGATGAGTAGACTAGATTCATTCCGAATATCAACTAGTTAGAATGCATATTACAATCACTCTGAGCTTTGAGCTTGATGTCCTAAAGCATTTGAACCATTCCATCATTACTTTCACATCCCTTTCCACAGTGCACAGATGTCGATTAAACGTCTATTTCACATTAGTTCAACGTAATTTCATTGAAATGGCGTGGAACCAATGTTGATTCAACCAGTGTGTGCCCAGTGGATTGATTCTCATTAGTAATGAATGTGATGAACACTAATACCCCTCTGATGCATATCAAATCACTATGGCATTTGATTGGCTAATGTGACTGTGCTGGGTGATAGCTGTAAACCTAATTTACATTTCAATAAATTCGCCCAGTAGGCTAGTGCAATTTTGGTTGCATGTATGCCTATTGGTATGAAGTCTTTTTTCTACTTCTTGCTGTAGGCCTACATCATCATCCTCTGCCTGCATTCCTACCTGTAGCCTACCTGCCTCTGGTATAATGCATTTCCACCTCTCACTCTATTAGTCTTGATTGTCCATCTTCTTGAATTAAAATTAGATATTTTAACAGATCAAGCTTGCTGGCAAAAAGCCATTAAATATGTTTAATTTATTTAGCTATAGTGTGGATGTAGGGTTGTTTTTAGTATATAATGACCACCCAGATGCTGCGTAGGCAACACAATGGTTTCAGACAAGCTGGCTCGGGGAAAAATGTTCGCGGGCCGCATCCGCGTTGAGTACACATAAAGGCAAACATTCTCGACCGAGGAATGAAGAAGGTAGGCATAGTGGTGCTCCGTGGGGTGTTGCTGAATGGACAGCGTCTCTGTCTCGTAGCCAGATAGAATTAGGCTACTCAGTTTGTGGCCAGTTTAAAACATTTTCTGGGCACAATTGAGTAGCCTACAATGCTTATATGAAAATCATAACTGGCACGCGGATCTTTAGAAACTGTAGGATCAATTGTAATTGTCACTCATATGAAAAAGGTTGGCCACCCCCTGCTATAGGCTATATGAAGCAACCCTTGTAGAACGGCGCATACAGTGTACTGCGTTCTGTCGATTGTAGGCCTAAATCGTTTATTTGACGTATGCCTTTAAGTTCAACGCATGTGTAGGATTTACTTTCACATTGATGTCCATATTTGAAGTCGGCCTTGCACTGTTCCACAAGTAGGGTAAATTTCAGAAAATGATTTAATGGTTTTCGAAGCTTCTGAATGCCTATATATGATGAGGTTGAGTAGTACATTGTACACACCGTTCCACAGACCTTTAAACCTAATATAAACCTAATATTCAGGCGATGAATGGATTTAACCGTTATCTAACTAGGCAAGTCAGTTAAGAATAAATTCTTATTTACAATGACGGCCTAATCCGGGCCAATTGTGCGCTGCCCTATGGGACTCCCAATCACGGCCGGTTGTGATACAGCCTGGAATCAAACCAGGGTCTGTACCAACGCCTCTAGCACTGAGACGCAGTGCCTTAGACTGCTGCGCCCTTCAGGAGCAGCGGTCTGAATTTTAATTTCGTGTTAAATAGCCAATTGGCAAACCATCCCTTATGGGATTAATTGACACATAAACAAACATTACAATAATTCACTATGGTAATTAAATTCTTCTTCTTCTTCCGGTGTTCTCTGCACTGAGCATCGCATAAAGAGTGAAAAAAAGTAAGGTCAAAATCAATACATCGTGGAAAATAAGGTTATCCAAACAATAATTACATCCCTAGAGCAGTAAAATAATATACAGTTGAAGTCTGAAGTTTACATATACATAGGTTGGAGTCATTAAAACTCGTTTTTCAACCACTCCACAAATTTCTTGTTAACAAACTATAGTTTTGGCAAGTCGGTTAGGACAACTACTTTGTGCATGACACAAGTAATTTTTCCAACAATTGTTTACAGACATATTATTTCACTTACAATTCACTGTATCACAATTCCAGTGGGTCAGAAGTTTGCATACACTAAGTTGACTGTGTCTTTAAACAGCTTGGAAAATTTCAGAAAATGATTTCATGGTTTTCGAAGCTTCTGATAGGCTAAATGACATAATTTGAGTCAATTGGAGGTGTACCTGTGGATGTATTTCAAGGCCTACCTTCAAACTCAATGCCTCTTTGCTTAACATCATGGGAAAATATAAAGAAGTCAGCCAAGACCTCAGAAAAAAATTGTAGACCTCCACAAGTCTGGTTCATCCTTTGGAGCAATTTCCAAATGCCTGAAGGTACCACGTTCATCTGTACAAACAACAGTACGCAAGTATCAACACCTTGGGACCACGCAGCCGTCATACCGCTCAGGAATGAGACTCATTCTATCTCCTAGAGATGAACGTACTTTGGTGCGAAAAGTGCAAATCAATCCCAGAACAACAGCAAAGGACCTTGTGAAGATGCTGGATGAAACAGGTACAAAAGTATCTATATCCACTGTAAAATGAGTCCTATATTGACATAACCCGAAAGGCTGCTGGGAATTAAGAAGCCACTGCTCCAAAACCGCCATAAAGAAGCTTGACTACGGTTTGCAACTGCACAAGGGGACAAAGATGGTACTTTTTGGAGAAATCCTCTGTTCTGATGAAACAAAAATTGAACTGTTTGGCCATAAATGACCATTGTTATGTTTGGAGGAAAAAGGGGGAGGCTTGCAAGTCAAAGAACACCCATCCCAACCGTGAAGCCGGGGGGTGGCAGCCTCATGTTGTTGGGGTGCTTTGCTGCAGGAGGGATTGGTGCACTTCACAAAATAGATGGCATCATGAGAAGGAAAATTATGTGGATATATTGATCACAAGACATTAGTCAGGAAGTTAAAGCTTGGTCGCAAATTGGTCTTCCAAATGGACATTGACCCCAAGCATACTTCCAAAGTTGAGGTAAGATGACTTAAGGACAACAAAGTCAAGGTTTTGGAGTGGCCATCACAAAGCCGTGACTTCAATCCCATATAAAATCTGTGGTCAGAACTGAAAAAGCTTGTGCGAGCAAGAAGGCCTACAAACCTGACTCAGTTACACCAGCTCTGTCAGGAGGAATGGGCCAAAATTCACCCAACTTATTGTGGGAAGCTTGTGGAAGGCTACCCAAAACGTTTGACCCAAGTTAAACAAGTTAAAGGCAATGCTACCAAATACTAATTGAGTGTATGTAAACTTCTGACCCACTGGGAATGTGATGAAATAAATAAAATCTGAAATAAATCATTCTCTCTACTATTATTCTGATATTTCACGTTATTAAAATAAAGAGGTGATCCTAACTGACCTAAGACAGAGAATTTTTACTAGGATTAAATGTCAGGAATAGTGAAAAATTGAGTTTAAATGTATTTGGCTAAGATGTATGTAAACTTCCGACTTCAACTGTACATACATACACACACACTGTATATATACACGTACATACATACATACATACATACATACATACATACATACATACATACATACATACACACACACACACACACACACACACACACACACACACACACACACACACACACACACACACACACACACACACACACACACACACACACACACACACACATACACATACACACACATACATACATACAGTGGGGCAAAAAAGTATTTAGTCAGCCACCAATTGTGCAAGTTCTCCCACTTAAAAAGATGAGAGAGGCCTGTAATTTTCATGATAGGTACACTTCAACTATGACAGACAAAATGAGAAAAAAAATCCAGAAAATCACATTGTAGGATTTTTAATGAATTTATTTGCAAATTATGGTGGAAAATAAGTATTTGGTCACCTACAAACAAGCAAGATTTCTGGCTCTCACAGACCTGTAACTTCTTCTTTAAGAGGCTCCTATGTCCTCCACTCGTTACCTGTATTAATGGCACCTGTTTGAACTTGTTATCAGTATAAAAGACACCTGTCCACAACCTCAAACAGTCACACTCCAAACTCCACTATGGCCAAGACCAAAGAGCTGTCAAAGGACACCAGAAACAAAATTGTAGACCTGCACCAGGCTGGGAAGACTGAATCTGCAATAAGTAAGCAGCTTGGTTTGAAGAAATCAACTGTGGGAGCAATTATTAGGAAATGGAAGACATACAAGACCACTGATAATCTCCCTCGATCTGGGGCTCCATGCAAGATCTCACCCCGTGGGGTCAAAATGATCACAAGAACGGTGAACAAAATTCCCAGAACCACACGGGGGGACCTAGTGAATGACCTGCAGAGAGCTGGGACCAAAGTAACAAAGCCTACCATCAGTAACACACTACGCCGCCAGGGACTCAAATCCTGCAGTGCCAGACGTGTCCCCCTGCTTAAGCCAGTACATGTCCAGGCCCGTCTGAAGTTTGCTAGAGAGCATCTAGAAGAAGATTGGGAGAATGTCATATGGTCAGATGAAACCAAAATATAACGTTTTGGTAAAAACTTAACTCGTCGTGTTTGGAGGACAAAGAATGCTGAGTTGCATCCAAAGAACACCATACCTGGTGACGTCACTCGCTCTGAGACCTGAAGTAGTTGTTCCCCTTGCTCTGCAAGAGCTGTGGTTTTTGTGGCACGATGGGTAACGATGCTTCGTGGGTGACTGTTTTCGGTGTGTGCAGAGAGTCCCTGGTTCGAGCCCGGGTCGGGTTGAGGGGACGGACGAAAGTTAAACTGTTACATACACCTCAATCCCTTTCTTGGCTTCCATGGCACCTCCCAAGGGAACCTTTCCCCAATAGAATCTTTCCCCCACGGGAATCACACCTGTTGGCTTTCTCACAAACATACGCACCATTGTTTCAATAATGCGTAGAACTTTTCTCGCAGCTATGGTATATAAAGCTTTTTTGAGGCCTTGCTCACAATTCATTCTGTGGCAGCACAATGACCAAATGAAATACTGTATGTGAGGCTCTTGATCATATCTTTGATCACGACACTGGTGAGGAGGAAAGAGGCCAGGAAACTGACAGGGAATATGCATTAGCGGAGGAAGTGTCAGAAGTTGAAGACAGCACAGAATATGATCCAGACCAAGAGACAACCGATGTGGAACAATCCAGTGATGAGGAAGAGGGCCATGCTGAGGTTGTTGTTACAATCCAGTGATGAGGAAGAGGGCCATGCTAAGGTTGTTGTTACAATCCAGTGATGAGGAAGATGGCCATGCTGAGGTTGTTGTTACAATCCAGTGATGAGGAAGAGGTCCATGCTGAGGTTGTTGTTACAATCCAGTGATGAGGAAGAGGGCCATGCTGAGGTTGTTGTTACAATCCAGTGATGAGGAAGAGGGCCATGCTGAGGTTGTTGTTACAATCCAGTGATGAGGAAGAGGGCCATGCTGAGGTTGTTGTTACAATCCAGTGATGAGGAAGAGGGCCATGCTGAGGTTGTTGTTACAATCCAGTGATGAGGAAGAGGGCCATGCTGTGATGGTTGTTGTTACATTCCAGTGATGAGGAAGAGGGCCCTGCTGAGGTTGTTGTTATTCCAGTTACCCTGCTGATTCCAGATGAGGAAGAGGGCCATGCTGAGGTTGTTGTTACAATCCAGTGATGAGGAAGAGGGCCATGCTGAGGTTGTTGTTACAATCCAGTGATGAGGAAGAGGGCCATGCTGAGGTTGTTGTTACAATCCAGTGATGAGGAAGAGGGCCATGCTGAGGTTGTTGTTATATATATTATATTATATAACAACATTTGTGAAAATGCTGACATTTAAAATATATGTCAAATTATGTTTGTGTTTGTGGATTCATTTACTTCTGCCAGATACCTTTTATAAAGTGTTTTTGCTGAAGACTTGCACTATGTTTTTGCCCATTGAATACCATTCAAAAACCCTACACATTTTCAAAAATGACAAGGCTACTTCCTGGATATCAAAGATTTACCTTGGGGATATTTATCAAGATGGCCAGAAGATGGCAGTGTTTATACATTTGAACTGATTTGAACAAACTCCATGTTAGGGTTACAAGCTAAAAACATAACGGTGGCTAAACACTGTAGCTGGTTGAGATAACAGAGAGTAACATAAACACTACAGGTAACAATGCTAAGTTGGTGTAACAGCCAGGTGTGTTAACACTTTTCATTTAATAAACCAGTGGTGTTGTCCTTGTTTAGGTGCGCTTCCGATCCACTACATCCCTGCTGCAGCCATTTTAATCTGGATCAAAGGTGAATGTATCATTCTGGTGAGCTTGTTGTTGTCCGGTTGTTATGTGGGCAGGTGTCCGCATAGAAATATAGCTTTATTTCTATGGGTGTCACTCCCTTCTCATGAATTTTTACAAAAACATTGTCACAAAGTGCTTAACAGTAACCAGGTCTAGACCATGAAAGAACAAGCATGTTATTGATTGGCCAGAGAATCCACTGACAGGGTCTGAATCAGTCCCTGATTAAAGGGGAAAGATAAAAACCAGACAAACCATTTCAAATACAATTTTATTTGTCACGTTTTGCAAACAACAGGTGTAGACTAACTGTAACCGCTTACTTACAGGCCCTTCCCAATAAAGCAGAGAGAAAAAAGAGAAATAATAGAAAAATAACAATAACTTAGCTATATGCACAGGGTACTAGTACCAAGTCGATGTGTAGGGATACAAGGTATGTACATATACAGTACCAGTCAAAAGTTTGGACACACCTTCATCGGTTTTTCTTTATTTTCACTATTTTCTACATTGTAGAATAATAAAGACATACAAATTATGAAATAACACATATGGAATCATGTAGTTACAGAAAATGTGTTAAACAAATAAAAGCCTTTTATATTCTTCAAAGTAGCCACCCTTTGCCTTGATGACAGCTTTGCACACGCTTGGCATTCTCTCAACCTGCTTCACCTGGAATGCTTTTCCAACAGTCTTGAAGGAGTTCCCACATACGCTGAGCCCTTGTTGGATGCTTTTCCTTCACTCTGCGGTCCAACTCATCCCAATCCATCACCATTTGGTTTAGGTCAGGTGATTGTGGATGCCAGGTCATCTGATGCAGCACTCCATCACTCTCCTTCTTGGTCAAATAGCCCTTACACAGCCTGGAGGTGTGTTGGGTCATTGTCATGTTGTAAAACAAATGATAGTCCCACTAAGCGCAAAACAGATGGGATGGCGTATCGCTGTAGAATGCTGTGGTAGCCATGCTGGTTAAGTGTGCCTTGAATTCTAAATGAATCACTGACAGTGTCACCAGCAAAGCACCATCACACCTCCTCCATGCTTCATGATGGAAACCACACACGCGGAGATCATCTGTTCACCTACTCTGTGTCTCACAAAGACACGGAGGTTGGAACCAAAAATCTCAAATTTGGACTCATCAGACCAAAGGACAAATTTCCACACTTCTCATGTTCATTGCTCGTGTTTCTTGGCCCAAGCAAGTCTCTTCTTCTTATTGGTGTCCTATAGTAGTAGTTTCTTTGCAGCAATTCGACCATGAATGCCTGATTCACGTAGTCTCCTCTGAACAGTTGATGTTGAGATGTGTCTGTTACTTGAAATCTGTGAAGCATTTATATTGGCTACAATTGCTGAGACATACAGTGCCTTGCGAAAGAATTCGGCCCCCTTGAACTTTGCGACCTTTTGCCATATTTCAGGCTTCAAACATAAAGATTTAAAACTGTATTTTTTTGTGAAGAATCAACAACAAGTGGGACACAATCATGAAGTGGAACGACATTTATTGGATATTTCAACTTTTTTAACAAATCAAAAACTGAAAAATTGGGCGTGCAAAATTATTCGTTCCACTTCATGATTGTGTCCCACTTGTTGTTGATTCTTCACAAAAAATACAGTTTATATCTTTATGTTGAAGCCTGAAATGTGGCAAAAGGTCGCAAAGTTCAAGGGGGCCGAATACTTTCGCAAGGCACTGTATGTACCAGTTTGTACTTGGGTAGAGTGTTTTACGCCTGTGTTCGGCGTCACCCATTTGTAAGCTATTTCTGTTGGACATTAAAGCGTTTTTTTCCCAAATCCTATGCTCTCTGTGCCTGACTCCACACCCATCACTCTTCGAGGGTGACAGATGCGCCTAAGACAGCGCTACAGGGAGACAGGACGGACAGCTGATCGTCCTCACAGTGGCAGACCACGTGCGTGCACAGGATCGATACATCCGAACATCACACTTGCGGGGCAGGTACAGGGTGGCAACAATAATTGCCTGAGTTACACCAGGAACGCACAATCCCTCCATCAGTGCTCAGACTGTCCACAATAGGCTGAGAGCAGCTGGACTGAGGGCTTGTAGGCCTGTTGTAAGGCAGGTCATCACCAGACATCACTGGCAACAATGTCACCTATGGGCACAAACCCACCATTGCTGGACCAGACAGGACTGGCAAAAAGTGCTCTTCCCTGACGATTCGCGGTTTTGTCTCACCAGGTGATGATGGTTGAATGCGCGTTTTCAGTTGAAGGAATGTGCGTTACACCGAGGTCTGTACTCTGGAGCGGGATCGATTTGGAGGTGGAGGGTCCATCATGGTCTGGCGCCATGTGTCACAGCATCATCGGACTGAGCTTGTTGTCATTGTAGGCAATCTCAATGCTGTGCTTTACAGGGAAGACATCCTCCTCCCTCATGTGGTACCCTTCCTGCAGGCTCAACCTGACATGACTCTCCAGCATGACAATGCCACCAGCCATACTGCTCGTTCTGTCTGTGACTTCCTGCAAGACAAGAATTTCAGTGTTCTGCCATGGCCAGCTAAGAGCACGGATCTCAATCCCATTGAGCACATCTGGGACCTGTTGGATCGGAGGGTGAGGGCTAGGGCCATTCCCCCCAGAAATGTCTGGGAACTTGCAGTTGCCTTGGTGGAAGAGTGGGGAAACATCTCATAGCAAGAACTGGCAAATCTGGTGCAGTCCATGAGGAGGAGATGCACTGCAGTACTTAATGCAGCTGGTGGCCACACCAGATACTGACTGTTACTTTTGATTTTGACCCCCCCCTTTGTTCAGGGACATATTATTCCATTTCTGTTAGTCACATGTCTGTGGAACTTGTTCAGGTTATGTCTCAGTTAAGTCGTGTTATGTTCATACAAATATTTACACGTTAAGTTTGCTGAAAATAAATGCAGTTGACAATGAGAAGACGTTTCTTTTTTTTTTGCTGAGTTTATTAATATCAAACAAATCAGGTAAATACCTACATGTTCTCCCACACTTCACACCAGTATGAGGATCTGAGTTCTCTGGAGAAGGTTTTCATCAAGGATCTCTCTATACTTTGCCCCGATCATCTCTCCCTCGATACTGACTAGTCTCCCAAAATCTGCAACTGAAAAACATCCCCACAGCATTTTACTGCCACTACCATGCTTCACATTAGGGATGGTATTTGCCAGGTGATGAGCGGTGTCTGGTTTTCTCCGGACGTGACACTTGGCATTCAGGCCAAATAATTCAATCTTGGTTTCATCAGACCAGAGAATCTTGTTTCTCTTACTAGTTAGTAACCTTAATTCATCAATCAAGGACAATGGAGGAGCCAAAACCTGCAAACACTTGGCCCTCTGTGGAATGAGTTTGACACCTGTGGTATAGAGATCATTATCACACAGATGGGAGCTATTAGGAAACGGAAAAAGCCCTGAGTTGAAAGGTTCTCAGCAGCCACAGACAATTGTGAGCATGGGAAGTCAAGACGTGCTGTGGAGGCTGACTGTAGTTGTGTACGCTTACTGTTAAAGGAACGGTCTGTAAGATGTGCTGTGGTAGGCTTACCGTTAAAGGAACATTCTGTAAGATGTGCTCTAGTAGGCTTACCGATAAAAGGAATAGTCCGTAAGACTATACTTTAAGCCAGTAGTTCTGAATGTAGCGCTCACAAGCCAAAAGTGGTCCCCGAACATGACATACTATGTCACATACTGTATGTGCACCACCTCATTGCTCTCTCTCGCTCCGCTGTGTGTGCATCTTGCTAGGTGTCACTCAAATGGCAAGGGGCTGAAGCTCATTGGCTAGTACTCAAATTGCTAAGGGACTGGACCACTTGGGGGAAAATATAGGGAAAATGGTGCTGCACAGTTTCCAGTAAACAGTCGCTTTCAAACTAGGGATATCGTGGCTAATTGAGGTAAAATAGTAATTCTGCACATAGATCTGGCATGTATGAACTACACATGGACACATCCAGCCCAAAGCGAGGCAAATTCGTAGCCGCCAAAGTTCCTGAACATGTATTTAAAGAAAAATTCTGTAAGATGTGACATGTGTAGGCCTACTTTCAAAGGCAGATCATTATAAATTCAAAATTGTTCTAATTTACCAGTGTGGAGGTCTCCTTTAACATAATAATCTAATTAAATCAAATTGTACTCATCACATGCTTCGTATTTGTCTGCCACTTTAGTCCAGGGTGCATTGCATGGTGCAGTTGCCAGAGATATTATAGAAAGGAGATTGGAATCCAATGAAATAAGGAACGTGTAACGCCCCACCCAGCAGACTGTCGACCAATCGCGTTCACGTAGTCATGCTGCATTACGCTGTTGCTAAGCTGATCGTCAAGCAATCCCTTCTCAAAGTCAGTGTACATGTCGAGAAACGTATCTATTTTCCTCTAAAGTAAGTAATGTCACGATTCCAAAACTATACGATACTACAGACAACAAGTTAATTATCTTGGAAAATATTTGTAGTTTTGCACTTCTTCTTGATGTAATTTGTGCTAATGTTGGGTTTTTGAGCTAGCTCCAATAGACTCCCATACGCCCACACTCCTTGAAGGAGAGCGGTCCTTGTCCAAGTATCACCAAGAATGCACCGCGCGGCCGATTGACATAGCATGGGCAGTGTTTCCCATCTTCTCTAAAGTATATCTGCTGTTGCAAATGTTGGATTCCACTCTGTGAGGCACATCTATATGCAGGTTGAACATGGTGAGATTGTAGACTCCAAAATTGATAGTGCAGTTTGTTTAGGTGATTTTGTGGTTGGCATTATTATGTGTAGCTACATTTGCTAGCCAGCAGTGTGGTGGTACCCGAGACCACATATTGAGCATCTCGGTCTTGTCTCTGTGTTGGATACATTTGGACTCGGTTTCGACTCTGTCTTGTCATAATTTCTTCCCAAGACCAGCGGAGTAAAAACTCATATTTATGAGCTTCCCATTCAGTCAGTGCATAAAGCCGCTTCGCCAGGCCAAATATTCTTGAAACATTAATACAGTATCTTAAAAAACTTCATAGGACTGCAATCCCGTTAACGGGATTGATATGACAACAGCCAGTGAAAGTGCAAAGCGCCAAATTCAAACAACATAAATCTCATATTTAAAATTCCTCAAACATACATGTATCTTATACCATTTTATCCTTGTTGTTAATCCCACCAAAGTGTCCGATTTCAAATAGGCTTTACAGCGAAAGCACCACAAACGATTATGTTAGGTCACCGCCAAGTCACAGAAAAATTCAGCCATTTTTCCATCCAAAGAGAGGAGTCACAAAAAGCACAAATAGAGATAAAAATGAATCACTAACCTATGATGATCTTCATCAGATGACACTCATATGACTTAATGTTACTCAATACATATATGTTATGTTTGATAAAGTGCATATTTATATGAAAAAATCTCAGTATACATTGGTGCGTTATGTTCACTAGTTCCAAAAACATCTGGTGATATTGCAGAGAGCCACATCATTTTACAGAAATACTCATTATAAATGTCGATGAAAATACAATTGTTAGACATGGAAATATAGATACACTTCTCCTTAATGCAACCGCTGTGTCAGATTTAAAAAAAAACTTTACGGAAAAAGCCAACCATGCAATCTGAGTAGAGCTTTCAGACAACAAAGCAGCCATAAAGATATCCGCCATATTGGGTAGCCAACAGAAGTCAGAAATAGCATTATAAATATTCACTTACCTTTGATCATCTTCATCAGAATGCACTCCCAGGAATCCCAGTTCCACATTAAATGTTTGATTTAGTTCGATAATGTCCATCATTTATGTCCAAAGAGCTACTTTTGTTAGCACGTTTGGTTAACAAATCCAAAGTCATGAAGCGCGTTCCCTAGTTGCAGACGAAATGTCAAAAGGTTCCATTACTGTCCGTAGAAACATGTCAAACGATGTATGGAGTCAATCTTTAGGATGTTTTTACGTGTTCACGCTACAGGTTCCCCAAGGGGAACCACCCCCCCCGCTCAACTGAAACCGTGGCGTACAGAATGCAAAAATATTCTTAGAAATATTTAACCTCCACACATTAACAAGTCCAATAGCTCAAATGAAAGATAAACACCTTGTTCATCTACCCAGCGAGTCAGATTTCTCAAATGTTTTACGGCGAAAACATAGCACATATGTATATCAAACCACCACAAAGACACAGACGATATGTAACCATTTTGTCGAACAAAAGATGCAATCACAAACGCAGGATTAAAAGAAAAATAATTCACTAACCTTTTGAAAATCTTCATCAGATGACAGTAATAGGACATGTTACACAGTACATTTATGTTTTTTTCAATAATATGCAATTTATATCCATAAATCTCTGTTTACATTGACGCCATGTTCAAAAAATGCTACAAAATGTCCGGAGAAATTATAGAAAACTCCGCCAGATAACGCCAGATAACAGCAATACACATCATAAACTTTGACTAAATATACATGTTCTACATGTATATTTAGTAAGATACACTGCTTCTTAATGCAATCGCTTTGTCACATTTCTTTTTAATGTTACAGAAATCGTTAGCTATTCAATAATCTGAGACGGCGCTCAAACGTAAGCAATATTTCTCCGCTATGTTGGAGTCAACAGAAACACAAAATTGCAACATAAATATTCCTTTACCTTTGATGGTCTTCGATCAGAATGTAGTGGAAGGAGTCATACTTACCCAAAACAGCGTTTGGTTTCAAGTCGTGTGTCTTTGTGTTAGCAAATGCGACAAATTCCAGCTGAAATGCATCCAAAATTACCTCTGGTCTCGAGGGGTTGCGCATCAAAACTTCAAAATTACATATTATATGTCGACTAAACTGGTCAAACTAAGTGCAGAATCAAGCTTTAGGATGTTATTAACGTACAAAACAATTCTCAAATCGACCAGACAAACTGACTTCTTCTCGTGCCACATGGAACAAAGGGCGCTCTGGGCGCAACGCGCGCCTGAAAGTGCATGTATTTTCTCGCGACACTCAGTATTTAGCCTGCCAAAGCATCAAAGCTCGCGGGATTTGCACAATGAAATGCTCTATTGATAGAAGACATCTCGCGGAAGACATAGAAACTGATCCCAGATCCATAGCTGGTTGGGAAGGGTGGGGGCGATGACGTCAAAGTTGGACCAACTTTCCTGATGAGAAAAATAGTTTGGGAGATTGGCTGCCCTGTGAGTTCTGCTATACATACAGACATAATTCAACTGGTTTTAGAAGCTTTAGAGTGTTTTCTATTCAATAATTATTATTATATGATTATATTAGCAATTTGGACAGATTTGTTTCCAGTTTACTATGGGCACGCAATTCATCCAAAGGGGGCAGTATTGTCCCAAGCCTTAACAGGTTTTAACATAAAACGTCCCATAATGTTCCAACTGGAGAATTCCTATCTCTGTAGAAAAGCAATGGAATGAGTGCTAACTCTCTCTTGACTGCACCTCAGAGCCTGTGGCAATCTGCCAGACACCTGGCTCAAACAGCCCTTATGAGCCCCCACTTCACAGTAGAATCCTCAAACCAGTTTCTAAAGACGGTTGACATCTAGTGGAAGCCTTAGGAAGTGCATAACCAATATCCCACTGTGTATTCAATAGGGGCTGGATTGAAAATTGACCAACCTCAGATTTCCCACTTCTTGTTTGGATTTCTTCTCAGGTTTTTGCCTGCCATATGAGTTCTGTTATACTCACAGACATCATTCAAACAGTTTTAGAAACTTCAGAGTGTTTTCTATCCAATACTAATAATAATATGCATACATTAGGAAATGGGACTGAGGAGCAGGCCGTTTACTCTGGGCACCTCTGGGCACCTTTCATCCAAACTACTCAATACTGCCCCTGCAGCCATAAGAAGTTTTAACAGCCTTTATATCTATTATAGACATGTCTGCACAGTGCCGAACCTATAGGCCTTCAGTGTGTGACAGGTTCGTGATTCTGAAAGGACAGCAATCTTAATACCAGTGCAGTCAGGTAGGAGAGTGCACTTTTTGTAAAACACAAAGTGCCAGTGGTGTAGCCATATACCCACTTATTTTTCAGTGGGCATTGCGCATACTCACTTCTTAATCCCTACTGATGCGTTTCAAAATAGGGTATTGGAGGTATACGACTTGTCAATTATGTAGCACAATAGAGAAATCAGACACAAAGTAGCCTAAGCAATCGCAAAGCACGTGAAATATATTCACATGCGCGCTGCACACAGCATAGTTTCAGCGGAATTTCATCTGCAAGCAGCTAGAGTGTGCAGCTCTTGACTGGTTTTGACATGGAGCAGCTCACAAAATAATGACATCTGTAGCGGGTAGGGTAGGAAAGACATTTAAACGTATGATATTTACCAGCTAACTAAGGCAAACAATGGGTATGCAAACCAGGTATTGAAAAAGTTTGGGTATTGAAAAAGTGTTGGTCAGTAGGCTATTTGTGCTGCACAATTGTCATCATGCATCAGGCTCCATAGACATGCACATCGCACACTGCTCCAGAGTATACTACTAGCCAATGTCCAGTCTCTTGACAACAAGGTAGATTTGAGCAAGGGTTGGCTCTCTCGAGATATGTTGTCGGAATCGGTTCAGCCACTGGGCTTCTCCATGCATCGCCCCAACAGAGATAAACACCCCTCTGGGAAAAGAAAGGGTGGGGTATATGCTTTATGATTAACGACTCATGGTGTAGTCATAACAACATACAGGAACTCAAGTCCTTCTGCTCACCCAATCTAGAAATCCTTACAATCAAGTGCCGGCCATTTTACCTACCAACAGAATTCTCATCAGTTATAGTCACAGCTGTGTACATTCCCCCTCAAGCAGACACCAAGACGGCCATCAAGGAACTTCACTGGACTATATGCAAACTGGAAACGATAAATCCTGAGGCTGCATTTATTTTAGCTGGGGATTTTAACAAAGCAAACTAAGTCTACCTAAATTCTACCAACATATTGATTGCTCTACGTGCATGAGCAATACCCTCGACCACTGCTACTCTAACTTCTGTGATACATACAAAGCCCTCTCCCGCCATCCCTTCGGCAAATCTGACCTTGACGCCATCTTGCTACATCCGTCTTATAGGCAGAAACTCAAACAGGATGTACCTGTGATGAGAACCATTCAACGCTGGTCCGACCAATCAGAAGCCATGCTTCAAGATTGTTTTTATCACGTGGACTAGAATATGTTTCCGGTCAACCTCAGAGAACAACATCGACCTATATGCTGACTTGGTGAGTGCGTTTATAAAGAAGTGCATTGGAGATGTTGTACCCACTGTGACAATTAAAACCTACAGTAACCAGAAACTGTGGATGGATGGCGGCATTCGCGCAAAACTGAAAGTGCAATCCACCCCATTTAACCATGGAAAGAGGTCTGGGAATATGTCTGAGTATAAACAGTGTAGCTATTCCCTCTGCAAGGCAATCAAACAAGAGAAATGCCAGAACAGGGACAAGGTGGAGTTGTAATTTTATTTTTTTATTTTACTAGGCAAGTCAGTTAAGAACAAATTCTTATTTTCAATGACGGCCTAGGAACAGTGGGTTAACTGCCTGTTCAGGGGCAGAATGACAGATTTGTACCTTGTCAGCTCTGGGTTTTGAACTTGCAACCTTTTGGTTACTAGTCCAACGCTCTAACCACTAGGCTACCCTGCCGCCAATGGCTCAGACACGAGACGTATGTGGCAGGGTCTACAGGAAATCACGGACTACAAAAAGAAATCAAGCCATGTCGCGGACTCCGACGTCATGCTTCTAGACAAACTAAACACCTTCTTTGCTCGCTTTGAGGATAATACAGTGCCACCATTGTGGCCTGCTAATAAGGACTGCCCATGGCTGACGTGAGTAAAACATTTAAACGTGTTAACCCTCGCAAGGCTGCCGGCCTAGATGACATCCCAAGCCGCGTTTTCAAAGCATGTGCAGACCAGCTGGCTGGTGTGTTTCTGGACATATTCAATCGCTCCCTATCCCAGTCTGTTGTCCCCACATGCTTCAAGATGGCTACCACTGTTCCTGTCCCCAAGAAGGCAAAGATAACTGAACTAAATGACTACCGCCCCGTAGGACTCACTTCTGTCATCATGAAGTGCTTTGAGGGACTAGTCAAGGATCATATCACCTCCATTCCCATCTGGACAAAAGGAATACATGTTCAATGACTACAGCTCAGCATTCAACACCATAGTACCTCCAAGCTCATCATCAAGCTGGAGGCCCTGAGCCTCAACCCCGCCCCGTCGCTGGAAGCTCCGGACTGGAGGCCGTCGCTGGAGGCTCCGGACTGGAGGCCGTCGCTGGAGGCTCCGGACTGGAGACCGTCGCTGGAGGCTCCGGACTGGAGGCCTTCGTTGGAGGCTTCGTGCCATGACTCCTCACTGGAGGCTTCGTGCCATGGATCATCCCTGGAGGCTTCGTGCCATGGATCATCCCTGGGGGCTTCGTGCCATGGATCATCACTGGAGGCTTCGTGCCATGACTCCTCACTGGAGGCTTCGTGCCATGGATCATCCCTGGAGGCTTCGTGCCATGGATCATCCCTGGGGGCTTCGTGCCATGGATCATCACTGGAGGCGTCGTGCCATGGATCATCCCTGGAGGCTTCGTGCTATGGATCATCACTGGAGGCTTTTTGCCGTGGATCATCACTGGAGGTTTCTTGCCATGAATCATCAATGGAGGTTTCTTGCCATGTATCATCACTGGACTGGAGAGACACACAGGAGGCCTGGCTCTGGGAGCGGGCACAGGATAAACTGGGCCATGGCGGCGCACTGGAGGACTCGAGCGTAGAGCCTGCACAACCCGTCCTGGCTGGATGGTTACTTTGGCCCGGCATGTGCGGGGCGCAGGCACAGGATGCATGCGCTCCACCGCATAACACAGTCCCTGACCAGTACGACGCTCGCCACGGTAAGCACAGGGAGTTGGCTCAGGTCTCCAACCTGACTCAGCCAAACTCCCCGTGTGCTCCCCCCAAAAATGTTTTGGGGCTGCCTCTCGTGCCAGCTCCGTTGCCGTGTCTCCTGGTAGCGAAGTCGTTCCCCCCTCTCCTCCCATGTCCAAAATGTCTCAATTCTCTCTTCTCCTGGGCCCAGGATCCCTGCTCCTCCTGGCCATGCTGTTTGGTCCTTTGGTGGTGGGTAGTTCTGTCACGGCCGTCGTTGGAAGGAGACCAAGGTGCAGCGTTGTTAGCGTGCATTTTCTTTTATTTATATAAAATGTCGCCAACAAAACATGAAATAACTAAACAACCTTGAAGCTTAACAGGGCTATAGTGCCACTAACAAAAATAACTACCCACACTGAAAGGAGGGAAAAAGGGCAACCTAAGTATGATTCCCAATCAGAGACAACGATAGACAGCTGTCCCTGATTGAGAACCTGTCACGTTCTGACCTTTATTTCCTTTGTTTTGTCTTTATTTAGTATGGTCAGGGCTTGAGTTGGGTGGGCAGTCTATGTTTGTTTGTTCTATATTTTGGGTATTTCTATGTTTCGGCCTAGTATGGTTCTCAATCAGAGGCAGGTGTCATTAGTTGTCTCTGATTGAGAATCATACTTAGGTAGCCTGGGTTTCACTGTGTGTTTGGGGGTGATTGTTCCTGTCTCTGTGTCTGCACCAGATAGGACGGTTTGGGGTTTTCACATTTCTTGTTTTTGTAAGTTTGTTCATGTTAAGTGATTTATTAAAGCATGAATCAAAGTAACCACGCTGCGCTTTGGTCCGCCTCTCCGTCAATGGAAGAAATCCCTTACAGAACCATACCCGGCCAAAACATAGAAATAAAGAAACATACTATTTGACACATTTTTTTAAACTTTAGTTTATTTAGTAAATATTTTATTAACTATTTTTCTTGAACTGCATTGTTGGTTAAGGGCTTGTAAGTAAGCATTTCATGGTCTACACTTGTTGTATTTGGCACATGTGATAAATAAAATTTGATTTGATTTAAGGTATTTTCTGTCGTTCTTCTATAGTATCTACAGTATCTATAGTCTCACATTTCTATATTCCTTCAATGTCAATAGTCTCAGTAGTAGTCATGGAAGCTATAGTCTCTATAGACTCTATAGTCTTGCCACATACACATAGAATAACATATTGTGCTATTATTTGACTTAAGACTAGTGGTACCTTTTTATGTTTCATGTCATTGGTTTTATTAAAACATTTTATTTTTATACAAATTAATTTAAATACACTTGCTGAAATCCAGTTGTCGTGTCCCTCAATAGTTTGCGGATGATGTGTATCCAGGGCAGTAAGGGTCTGGTCTCGTCATCTTTTGGTCAGAAAGGAATTTCCCTCACGCTTAATGTGTCACCGGGGCAATCCCGTTAGTTCTCTTATATACTGCTTACACAGACAAGTTATATCTGCATGATTTACATTATTCATTATTCATCATTAATTCATCATTAACGTTTGATTCATGCATGTGACTGACCAATACCTAACAAGGCATTCCCTTCCCAAGCTGAGACCTTGAAACTGAGATACCCCTTTTCGGTTCTCAAAGAAATATTCTGGGTGTACTGCCAAATTGCTTATTCCTGCTTGACACGATCAATCAGTCACTTGAATGAACTCAAACAAATTGGTTATTAGAAAATCACAAACATAAAACGGTCCTTCACAACAGAAATACTGGACAATTTGAACTCTTATGGTGGTGATTTGACAAAATTACAATCATGGTCTTGAATTGGACTCACATTTTTCTGGTCTCGGTCTTGACTTGGTCTCGGGCCCCTTGTCCCCCTCCCAGTCTCGGTCTTGACTCAGTCCCCCCCCCGCCCCGCCCCTCCGTTCTTGGTCTTGAATCAGTCTCACTTTAGGTTGTCTCGAACACAACACTGCTAGCCAGCCTGTCCATAGAGTTAGCATTGTGTATTTGGTGGTCAGCTTGAGCTGCAACAGATTTCCACAATTTTCCATGTAGCTACCAACCTTATTATATGACCAAAATGAAACATTTGTTCACAAACAATATTGTTCTCACATATTAGTCTTATTTAACACTGTAAATTAAAGGAATGAGTGGTTTTGGGTTTATTTCTCCTTTAACTATTTCATTAACTATTTAGCAGTCTTATGGCTTGGGGCATCAGTAACACTTGCCATGTTATAGCAGAGATAACAGTCTATGATTTGGGTGGCTGGATTCTTGACAATTCTTAGGGTCTTCCTCTGACACCGTCTGTTTTAGAGGTCCTGGATGGCAGGGAGCTCAGCCCCAGTGATGTACTAGGCCATACACACTACCTTCTGTAGCACCTTGCAGTCGGATGCCAACAGTTGCCATACATTTACATTTACATTTAAGTCATTTAGCAGACGCTCTTATCCAGAGCGACTTACAAATTGGTGAATTCACCTTCTGACATCCAGTGGAACAGCCACTTTACAATAGTGCATCTGAATCATTTAAGGGGGGGTGAGAAGGATTACTTATCCTATCCTAGGTATTCCTTGAAGAGGTGGGGTTTCAGGTGTCTCCGGAAGGTGGTGATTGACTCTGCTGTCCTGGCGTCGTGAGGGAGTTTGTTCCACCATTGGGGGGCCAGAGCAGCGAACAGTTTTGACTGGGCTGAGCGGGAACTGTACTTCCTCAGTGGTAGGGAGGCGAGCAGGCCAGAGGTGGATGAACGCAGTGCCCTTGTTTGGGTGTAGGGCCTGATCAGAGCCTGGAGGTACTGCGGTGCCGTTCCCCTCACAGCTCCGTAGGCAAGCACCATGGTCTTGTAGCGGATAAGAGCTTCAACTGGAAGCCAGTGGAGAGAGCGGAGGAGCGGGGTGACGTGAGAGAACTTGGGAAGGTTGAACACCAGACGGGCTGCGGCGTTCTGGATGAGTTGTAGGGGTTTAATGGCACAGGCAGGGAGCCCAGCCAACAGCGAGTTGCAGTAATCCAGACGGGAGATGACAAGTGCCTGGATTAGGACCTGCGCCGCTTCCTGTGTGAGGCAGGGTCGTACTCTGCGGATGTTGTAGAGCATGAACCTACAGGAACGGGCCACCGCCATGATGTTGGTTGAGAACGACAGGGTGTTGTCCAGGATCACGCCAAGGTTCTTAGCGCCTTGGGAGGAGGACACAATGGAGTTGTCAACCGTGATGGCGAGATCATGGAACGGGCAGTCCTTCCCCGGGAGGAAGAGCAGCTCCGTCTTGCCGAGGTTCAGCTTGAGGTGGTGATCCGTCATCCACACTGATATGTCTGCCAGACATGCAGAGATGCGATTCGCCACCTGGTCATCAGAAGGGGGAAAGGAGAAGATTAATTGTGTGTCGTCTGCATAGCAATGATAGGAGAGACCATGTGAGGTTATGACAGAGCCAAGTGACTTGGTGTATAGCGAGAATAGGAGAGGGCCTAGAACAGAGCCCTGGGGGACACCAGTGGTGAGAGCGCGTGGTGAGGAGACAGATTCTCGCCACGCCACCTGGTAGGAGCGACCTGTCAGGTAGGACGCAATCCAAGCGTGGGCCGCGCCGGAGATGCCCAACTCGGAGAGGGTGGAGAGGAGGATCTGATGGTTCACAGTATCGAAGGCAGCCGATAGGTCTAGAAGGATGAGAGCAGAGGAGAGAGAGTTAGCTTTAGCAGTGCGGAGCGCCTCCGTGATACAGAGAAGAGCAGTCTCAGTTGAATGACTAGTCTTGAAACCTGACTGATTTGGATCAAGAAGGTCATTCTGAGAGAGATAGCGGGAGAGCTGGCCAAGGACGGCACGTTCAAGAGTTTTGGAGAGAAAAGAAAGAAGGGATACTGGTCTGTAGTTGTTGACATCGGAGGGATCGAGTGTAGGTTTTTTCAGAAGGGGTGCAACTCTCGCTCTCTTGAAGACGGAAGGGACGTAGCCAGCGGTCAGGGATGAGTTGATGAGCGAGGTGAGGTAAGGGAGAAGGTCTCCGGAAATGGTCTGGAGAAGAGAGGAGGGGATAGGGTCAAGCGGGCAGGTTGTTGGGCGGCCGGCCGTCACAAGAAGCGAGATTTCATCTGGAGAGAGAGGGAGAAAGAGGTCAGAGCACAGGGTAGGGCAGTGTGAGCAGAACCAGCGGTGTCGTTTGACTTAGCAAACGAGGATCGGATGTCGTCGACCTTCTTTTCAAAATGGTTGACGAAGTCATCTGCAGAGAGGGAGGAGGGGGGGGGGGAGGAGGATTCAGGAGGGAGGAGAAGGTGGCAAAGAGCTTCCTAGGATTAGAGGCAGATGCTTGGAATTTAGAGTGGTAGAAAGTGGCTTTAGCAGCAGAGACAGAGGAGGAAAATGTAGAGAGGAGGGAGTGAAAGGATGCCAGGTCCGCAGGGAGGCGAGTTTTCCTCCATTTCCGCTCGGCTGCCCGGAGCTCTGTTCTGTGAGCTCGCAATGAGTCGTCGAGCCACGGAGCGGGAGGGGAGGACCGAGCCGGCCTGGAGGATAGGGGACATAGAGAGTCAAAGGATGCAGAAAGGGAAGAGAGGAGGGTTGAGGAGGCAGAATCAGGAGATAGGTTGGAGAAGGTATGAGCAGAGGGAAGAGATGATAGGATGGAAGAGGAGAGAGTAGCGGGGGAGAGAGAGCGAAGGTTGGGACGGCGCGATACCATCCGAGTAGGGGCAGTGTGGGAAGTGTTGGATGAGAGCGAGAGGGAAAAGGATACAAGGTAGTGGTCGGAGACTTGGAGGGGAGTTGCAATGAGGTTAGTGGAAGAACAGCATCTAGTAAAGATGAGGTCGAGCGTATTGCCTGCCTTGTGAGTAGGGGGGGAAGGTGAGAGGGTGAGGTCAAAAGAGGAGAGGAGTGGAAAGAAGGAGGCAGAGAGGAATGAGTCAAAGGTAGACGTGGGGAGGTTAAAGTCGCCCAGGACTGTGAGAGATGAGCCGTCCTCAGGAAAGGAGCTTATCAAGGCATCAAGCTCATTCATGAACTCTCCGAGGGAACCTGGAGGGCGATAAATGATAAGGATGTTAAGCTTGAAAGGGCTGGTAACTGTGACAGCATGGAATTCAAAGGAGGCGATAGACAGATGGGTAAGGGGAGAAAGAGAGAATGACCACTTGGGAGAGATGAGGATCCCGGTGCCACCACCCCGCTGACCAGAAGCTCTCGGGGTGTGTGAGAACACGTGGGCGGACGAAGAGAGAGCAGTAGGAGTAGCAGTGTTATCTGTGGTGATCCATGTTTCCGTCAGTGCCAAGAAGTCGAGGGACTGGAGGGAGGCATAGGCTGAGATGAACTCTGCCTTGTTGGCCGCAGATCGGCAGTTCCAGAGGCTACCGGAGACCTGGAACTCCACGTGGGTCGTGCGCGCTGGGACCACCAGATTAGGGTGGCCGCGGCCACGCGGTGTGGAGCGTTTGTATGGTCTGTGCAGAGAGGAGAGAACAGGGATAGATAGACACATAGTTGACAGGCTACAGAAGAGGCTACGCTAATGCAAAGGAGATTGGAATGACAAGTGGACTACACGTCTCGAATGTTCAGAAAGTTAAGCTTACGTAGCAAGAATCTTATTGACTAAAATGATTGAAATGATACAGTACTGCTGGAGTAGGCTAGCTGGCAGTGGCTGCGTTGTTGACTTTGTAGGCTAGCTGGCAGTGGCTGCGATGTTGACACTACACTAATCAAGTCGTTCCGTCGAGTGTAATAGTTTCTACAGTGCTGCTATTTGGGGCTAGCTAGCTAGCAAGCAGTGTTGATTGCGTTACGTTACGTTAAAAGAACGACAATAGCTGGCTAGCTAACCTAGAAAATCGCTCTAGACTACACAATTGTCTTAGATACAAAGACGGCTATGTAGCTAGCTAGCTACGATCAAACAAATCAAACCGTTGTACTGTAATAGTTTCTACAGTGCTGCTATTCGAGGGCTAGCTGGCTAGCTAGCAGTGATGATTGCGTTACGTTACGTTAAAAGAACGAAAATAGCTGGCTAGCTAACCTAGAAAATTGCTCTAGACTACACAATTGTCTTAGATACAAAGACGGCTATGTAGCTAGCTAGCTACGATCAAACAAATCAAACCGTTGTACTGTAATAGTTTCTGCAGTGCTGCTAGTCGGGGGCTAGCTGGCTAGCTAGCAGTGTTGATTGCGTTACGTTACGTTAAAAGAACGACAATAGCTGGCTAGCTAACCTAGAAAATCGCTCTAGACTACACAATTGTCTTAGATACAAAGACGGCTATGTAGCTAGCTAGCTACGATCAAACAAATCAAACCGTTGTACTGTAATAGTTTCTACAGTGCTGCTATTCGGGGGCTAGCTGGCTAGCTAGCAGTGTTGATTGCGTTACGTTAAAAGAACGACAATAGCTGGCTAGCTAACCTAGAAAATCGTTCTAGACTACACAATTGTCTTAGACGTTAGCTAGTTGCTTAGCTAGCTGCTGGGCAGATAGCAGTGTAGACTACGTTAGGACGACGAAATACGATAATTACGCAATTATCTTTGATACAAAGACGGCTATGTAGCTAGCTAGGAAGAAATTGCTAAGATTAGACAAATCAAACCGTTGTACTATAATGAAATGTAATGAAAATACCAGGCGGTGATGCAGCCAGTCAAGATGCTCTCAATGGTGCAGGAGGAACAGTTGTCAATACATACCACTGTTCCCAGCCCTATGTTTTGGTTGATATATAACAATCAAAGGATGTTTATGTCACCCATTGATTACATGTTGCCATTTCAATGTGCAGTACACCAGAGATGGTGGTTGGTTCCCTCTAAACCTTGACATCTGGGCCTGTTAATGGTTTGCATCCGAAGCTTCTAGGTAAAAGCAGCTTTGAAGGTTGAGGAGGATAAAGTTATTTTTAGGACTAGCAGGGTTTTACAGGCTAATTACAAGTCAGGAACAATTCTGTGAGAGTAAAGTGGAGAGGTTTATGCTTGTGGTGGGCTGAGGTAGGTGGCCTGCTTCACTGGTTCTCATCTTAACCCTTACCATTAAACTCATTACCATTAAACTTAACCCTTACCATTAAACAGATTGTGAGTGACTATGTCTTTGTTCCCTCAAAGCTTTCAAATACAATGACAAAATCAACGTAATAAAGCCTTACATTTATGTTTTTTTTCTCTAGTCTGGAATACACACCAGCCATGAATGAATCTTAAGGATTTTGTTTTTTAACGACATCTTAAGGATCTTCCTTAAGGATCTTCCTTTTTCTATCATTGTAAGTTTCAGCTTCACAAAGTATGTCTTAGTCCGGCCCTGTTCAAACACACACAGTTTAGAAAATTTGGAGGAGCACTCTGAGATTCCTTAGCGATGAAACCCTCTGTTAGCTAATTGGCGCACTGGGGCCTTACTGTAAGAGAGAGAGACCAAATGGGGGAGAGAGCTGGGGAGAGAGAGAGAAAGGATAGTAGAGAGTGTGTGAGTGAGAGCTGGGGAGAGAGAATGAAAGAGAGAGAGAGCTGGCATAGAGAAGGAGAAAAAGCAGATTGAAAATGAATTAGTGAGCAGAGGAGCTTAGAGGAGCGCCTTTTCAGGAACAGCCTGGAAGCTGCATAGACTACTTCCTGAACTCCCATGGCACTTTTCTTCTTCTTCTTCTTCTTCTTCTTGTTCTTCTTCTCCTCCTTTCCTCCCCCTCTCCTTCTCCATGTCTCCCTAGCTGAGAAGGAGCCCAGGACGACTGGTCTGTTTATACTGGACTAGTCTCTGGGTAGAGTCTCTGTCTGTCACTGTCTGACTCTCTCTGTCTGTTTGAGAAGCATAGACAAATGAAAAGACAAAGAAGGCGACAAAAATGTACACTTTGTCCTGTTTCTGCGAAGCTATAAATTATGGCCTAAACTCATCAAAGGCGAGCGTGCGAGATGTGTGTGATTTATTTCAGAATGCATTGTTTTGAATTATAATGACCCAGCCGGGAGGGCAGGTTGTCTGCTTTGATGCCTCGGTCAATTAGAACGTTTCTCTATTTTTGCATTTTGTCACTGGTGCTGTAGTCACACAAAGCAATATAAATGTTGTTGTTACTCACTTTTTTCAAGCTCATTTGAATTGGATGTGGTAACTAAGGGTTGAGGATTTACCATACATGCCAAATTAGACCAATTCATCCACTTATGGAAACACAATATCGCTATAAGCGTAGATGATTAGAGACATGGACTATCCTTCTACCATATGGTCACTGCTCTGCCTGTCCCGTCCTTTCCACCCGCCTCACTCTGCTTCTTCCACCCACCCAGTTCAGGTGAGTTTTAACCAACCTTTTGTGAAAGGACCAACTCCATTAACCCCAAGAGCAACCAAACAACCCACCATAACTAAAAGCTTACGGCCAGCCTTCCTCTTTTTGAGAGACAGTAGGCATGTTGTTTCATCTCCACCTCCACTGTTTCCCTTCTTCTGAGAGAGTTCTTCTATGAGTTCTGTGCTTCAGAGGTCGAACCATTGTATTGTTAATGGGATCAATTCACTTGGAATCACTGTTACACCTCAATGAATGAATCACCTCAGACCTCATAGATCCAGTCATGTTGGTTAGTAGTGCTTGCCAATCATGCTGTACTCTCATGGTGAATTTGATATATTATTAGAAATTCTGTATCATTTGAATTGCTGTATTATTTGAATTGAAGTATCATTTGAATGTATTTATCATTTGTGTGCCAGTCAGTGGAAAGGGAAAGAACAGACAGTGCTTTTTTGTAGAGGAGTTGGAAGGTATCTTTGGTTGGGCTCTCCAGTTCTTTAGAAATGACATATCCATAATCTATTCCCCTCACCTGTCTTCAGTGTCAAAATGGCTTCCTGGCTCTCATCAGGGGAGAGGGATTCTTTCTTACCCTCTGATCAGTGATATGGAATCAGAATCAAATCCAGCTTAATTTTAAATGCATTTAGGTTAACACCGCAATACACTTTACAGTACCTCTCTCTCGTGCGCTCTTTCTCTCTCTCTTGCTCTCTTTCTCTCTCTTGTGCGCTCTTTCTCTCTAGATAACGATGGTTAGACTCTGTCGGGGGGGTTCTAACTGGCCTCTGAGAGGCAGGAAGTGGTCACTGTGGGAGGGCGGGGTTAGGGGCATCAGCTTTGTGACCAGCCTGCTGTTAAAACAACCTGCCAGGTCATACACATCTCTGACATGGTTGGGCCTGGCAGAGGGGTCGACCAATCGTACAAAGCCGCTGGATGGCTTGTAACGTGTGGAACGCTATCAGATATGTATGTCATCATTCCTGAGTTGTTTATGTGTCTGTCTTACTCTGCTCTGGACAGACACCCCAGGAGTTTCTCACGTCTCAGTGAGGAAAAATATTTCCTTGTGTTTGACAGCCTCCCCCTCCTTTCTCCTTTCCCCCTCCTCCTCTCCCCTTCCTCATCCTCTCCTTCCTCTCCTCCTCTCCTCCTTCCTCCCTCCCCCTGAGCGATCTGTCTCCTGTCTTTCAATAAGCTCTTTGTTACCAGGACGATAAGACCTCAAAGAGAAGGAAATTCGGGGGGCGATTCCAGGAAATGGGTCTTGTGACTACCAGAGCCCCCCCCCCCCGACCCCCCCCTGCTGTGAGACACAGTGGAGCCCTCTCATTCTCGTCTAAACCACTTAATATTTGGTGGAGCAAACCACTTCCCATTCAGAGGGGTGTGGGGGCCCCTGGTCAGAGGTCAGCGTGTCTGACCGTGTGTTAAACAAAGGGCTGTTCGGTGGAGTGAGAGATCATATTCTCTTCTTCTCCACTAAGTTACTCAACAAGGAGGATGCCTTGGCTTAATGCCACATGTACATCATCTTTTTGATCTGATGGGCCAACTTTATCAAATGGTCAACTAAGGAAATTTGCCTTCGCAAGAGTGTGAGTTAACCAGAAACATCCTAATATGACTGTGACGTATGTGTATGTATGACATCATTGGAGTTGAACCATTTTCTGGTGTTTCCATGGAGATTTATTGGCTCAGATCATTGGTTTTTTGTGGTTCTACAGGAAACCAGCCAACTTTCAAACCCCTGATTGTTATTAATAGGCTTTTATTGTTTTCAGAACAGAGATCTTTTGAAAGGCAACCGGTTCAAAGCCAGCACTGCTTACCTTGGCCCAGGGAGTCCTAGCCAGTCAGCCAGGCAAGGCCTCATGTAATTGGTACATGATTGGTTTATACCAATCTTGAGTCTAAATATTACAGCACTGATGTTCCTGGGAGGGAGCTGCCATACTGATATAACATATAAGCTAGTTGACTTTGTGGAGTTTGGGCTTCCTCACTGACTGACCCTAAAATAAATGATGGAGTTTATGATAGAGAAGAAAGCCTTTACGCTGCAACACTTCAGACTGTGACTCGTTCAGAGAAGTCATGTCAGCAGACAGGTAGTAGATGTGAAGTAACTAGTGAGAGTTAGTAGCCATCATGATACAGTTGATCAAAACTTATGTGGCAAAATAAACATGAGATCTGGTTGGTCCTTCATCAGAGATTCAAACCTATCCACTTTGTTACTCTCTGACAAAGGCCATGCTGGAGAAACTTGTCAATTTTTAAATATTTGTTCCATTGAACATGCCATTAAAAAATAAAGTCATTTTAATTATACCAAGAGGGCCTTGGTCCTCTTCGATTCTCTCCATGTTGTTGAATCTTTCCTTCTCATTCTCTAGGAGCTTTCGAGTGAGCGGAGCGAGCCAGCTTCATGTGGGCCTCAACACTGGAAAACTTCTTGAAGGAGTGAACTTCTCATACCATAAGAACTCCTGTGTCCCATACATTCATGTCTTTATGTATTCATTCATCAAGTTGGAACCCTTGTAACTGTAACCATAGTGACCAGCACCATTCTTCCGGGGTTGTCTCTAGCAGGAGACCCCACTCTGCTTTCTTCATCACATTTTATTATCTTTCATTCCACTTCTCTTTCAATCCCCCTCTCCCCTTCTCTTTCTCTATCTGACAAGGGATTTTGTCTTCCTTTTTCAGTCTCTCATACCTCTGTCAATCTCCCACCCCCTTTCTCTCTCTCCTCACTTCTTCTACTCCACTTCTCCTCTCTCTTTCTCTATCTGACAAAATAGAAGTTTCTTCCTCTTTCTCCCACTTTTTCCTCTGTCCAAACTTCTTTTCCCAGTCTTTCTTTATCTGGCAAGATTCAGTCCTGTGTCTTTCTTCCAATCCTTCTCTCTCCCTTACTTCTTTCAATCCCTCTCTCCCCTTTGTCTCTCTATCTGACAGAGATATTCCGTCTTTAAATTGGGCAGAGAGAGTGAGGGGGTTCTCTAAACATCTAGGCAGAGAGAGAGAGAGACTCTGCAGTTCAATCCCCTCGATTCCCCGCCTCCTTCTCGACCACTCTCCCCCACTTGCCTTACGCCCTCTTTCTCCCACTGCTCTCCTCTTTCCCCTCTCATCTCTCATTCTCACCCCTCCTCTCTCCCCTACCTCCTTCTCTCTCTCCCCCTACCTCCTTCTATCTCACCCCTACCTCACTTCTCTCTTCCCCTCTTACTCTCACCATCTCACCCCCTCTCCTCCTCCCACTCTCTTCCCTCCTTCTCTCTCTTCTCCCTCTCCCCCTGCTCTCCTTCTCTCTTTACCTCTTCCTCCTCCATCCTCTCCACTCCCCCTTTCCTCCCTCTTTCCCCATGTCCCAGTTGGTACTGGTCCCGCTGTGCAGTTGGATCCAGATGTAGAGGCCCTGGCTGTCAGCTGCAGTTGTCGTCTGTCGTTCCTGCAGAGAAAGGGAAAATAAGAATGAAGCAGTGTGTGAGGGGAGAACAGAGTGTGAGGGGAGAACAGAGTGTGGGGGGAGAACAGAGTGTGGGGGGAAGACGGCTGAGGCACCTAGCTTTGAGGAGAGGAGGAGGAGGGAACAGAAAAGTCGAGAACAAGCTTCTCTGTTCTCAGTGTTTTAGATATTCTCTTATACATGATTCAGGCCAATCATGCATATTCATCTCTTCTTCTATACAACCCCAAGCCCATTACCTATGACCCTTTCTCACCAACCTTCACTTCTAACATGGTGATAGACTAGGATAGGCTAGGTGCAGTTTCCACAATATTTCTTAAACCCATCCAATCCTTTAGGGTATAGAATAGGAGTTGATTTGGGGCATTACGGGCCTCTGTCTGCCTGTGAAGCACTGGCAGTCTGGCACAAAAGCATAAAACTCACCCCAAACCCTTTCACATTCACTTAACTTCCTCATGGCTGGATCCAATCAAATCTGCAATATAGCACACTTAAGAATCTGGGTGGGGGATTCAGCAGTTGTATAACCAAATGCATGTGATAACAATTAGCTTATGAGGAAACCCCACACATCATTCATAAGCGGATCAATAGAGTCTAATGTTGCAACGCTAGTCATGTGGTCTGGAATGGGAAGTGTTTTAATGTCTCTGTCATGCTACAGCAGAGAGAGAGTCACGAAACAAGACATTAGTCTATGTGCTCCATGTATGTCAAAGAGAGGAGAACAAGGGCCTGTGTTAGTTACACAATGAATGTGGGAAGGGTTGTTTTCGGCAGCTTAAAACCGACCTGTAATTACTTTCAATCTAAGTCTAATTAGTAGCACATTGCTGGGGTCAACCTCTGCCTGAACCCTGGGATGCCCTCAAGGCTACTACAGCATCCCTGAAGCAGCTAAAGACCTGACTACCAGCCTAATGGGTATTTTTTCCTTAGGCAGACATCTTCCTATAGAGGTGAAGAAGTACTGGCCTGAGCTACTTTGACCCTCCCTGAAGTGAAACGGCTGCCTCTAGTTAAAGCAGCAACAGAGCTAGCTACTGGCCTAATGTGGATTTGCCTCAGTGGGTGAAGTAGGCCTACCGCTGATGTTGTGAATCTGATAAGTCAGAGGGCTGTAAAAACCTTTAGACATTAACTTGAGTAGCAGTAAATCCGTTATCTGTGTCATAAAAATACTCTCTGGTCTGAATCCTCTTAACAGGCAAACATTACAACATGTCTGTTGTCATTTGAATGAAAACAAGTTGTCCTTTTGGTTTAAGTGAGCAAAGCTGGCAGTCAGACTTCGTGTCGCTCCACTCTGCTCTAACCAGTAGCTGACCTTGGCATCGAAGGGTGAATTCTTCCAAGTCCGACCCCAGAAATTGTGCAAGTCCAGAGAAATCCTACACCTTGAATTCCACATTTTAACCAACGTTCAAATACAAAACCCTTCTCCATTCCTGCTGCTTCATCATTTGGCCTGCGGGAAGAAAGAGCTCTTTCTCATTGCTCTGTTTATTTTCACACCTCTCTCTGTATTGGCTGCCTAGCCCTCGTCTGTGATTCTCAGGTATGCTGCAGGGCTCAGTGTCTGGCACTCTTTACTTTACTTTAGTCTCTCTACAGAGAACGTTTTGTGTCCAGCAGTCGACCAATACTACATTTATCAGCAATTTCCACTTTCTCTATTTTATTTGGTAAATTTTTATTGGTCTCCATTATCATTTTTCTCCTATTTCGCTTCTAATGTTGTTTCTTTCTCCCTCCTCCCTCCTCTCCCCTTCCTCCTCTCTCCTCCCTCCTCCCAGTTCAAGGCAGGTGTTTCCAGGGGTGGTTTGTGTCTGATGCTCCAGCCCCTGATCCTGGTCTAACTCAAGCTTGACAATGTCTATCCACGCTGCCTTCTGCACCATGCAGTGAAAGCTCCTGGCTCGCTACCCAGGTAACTTAAGTTTCTCTGTCTCTGTCAGTTGTTACACATCCTAACTGCTGTGTCTGTTAAGTCTGTAGAGAAAGTGAAGTGTGACTCCTGACTGGGATTTTATTACTTTGGATCTGCAGCATGAAGCGCTATAGCATGAGGGTAGTATATTTACAAATTGTATGCTCACAGCCATGTGCACACATATACACACATGTCCCTGCTACATTTCATATTTCTCTGCCCTCCAGGCTGTGACCGATGGTTCCCCCATCCTGGCTTGGAGAACAGTTCTGGAACCAACCGTTTCAAGGCTGGTTCTGATAATCCTCTGAAGCTAGTGATGCTGTTTGGTGTGGAGGCAGACCCAGAGGAGAGGGGTGAGGTGTCTGACCAACACGTAGTGGACAACCTCCTCAGCAGACTGGGCCACTACCTGCAGCCTTTTCCCCAGGTACTTCATGGGCAGCCCAAACGTATAGTTATTTAATATTGTAGATTCTATGTGATATTGTTCTATGCCAGTTGAAAGAAAGCTTCTACTATGCCATTATGCATGCAATAAAACACATGAAAAGGGTGAATAAATGGTTTGTAACACATCGTTAGTTTACTTAATGACTGTGACATCATCATTGTTTATTATCCCTCAACCACTGTGTTAAGTAAGTTGAGTTAGAGCCGTTGTGTAAACAGAGCTGGCTATACCTGTTGCTGATTTCCTCCTTCTGCATCAGGTTAAACTTAATTTATTCTACATTCTGAAGCTCTAGTCCCCTCCTGAGTGTCAAACAGGGATGTTAACAGAAAGAGCAGCCCATAGGATCAGCTTCATGACTCACATGGATTGTATAGCAGAAACAGCAGGGTTGTGGGTTTGGTTTCCACTTATCTCTAAATGTTTGACTTCGGCTACTTCTTGAATATGTGTTACCTGTAAGTAGGTTTGAATACAGTAAATATACTGTATAGTAGAGTTAGTTTCATAACTTTACTTACCATGTTATAACACCTATGTGATTAAGGTCACTTACTCCTGCTGCGGTTGTTTTAAGAGTTTCTGAATAGGTGCTAAATGGGTTAGGAGTATTTTAGTGGTCAGAGGTTAGAAACATGAGGAATGTCCCAGGCCCTGCTGCTCTCCCTGTTATCATGGCCAGAGACGTAACACCCACACCCCAATCGCACACACTGTCTATCTCATTATCAGAGAGAGGCCGTATATAGTATGTGTCTGCATGCATGTGTGCATGTGATATTTGGAGTCACTTAAAGTTCTAACTCTGTATGCTTTTAGGTGTCTTAAGAGATTGGTCTCATGACCTTGTGGTTCAGCGAGCCAGTGATATGTGAACATTTGAATCCTTAAACATAGTATCATACTAATGTAGTACACTTGTTAGTGCAGAATAACAAACAGAAGTAAAAACATTCCCCCAGTGACCATTTCCATCTCTAAGAAACACATTTCCTCTTTATAATGCTTAAAATGACTTCTGCTTTCTGACCCCCCCTCCGGCAAGCAGTATGCTGGGTAATTACAGGAAATGCCCCCTGCAGAGGGCCGACGACCTGGTCACTAATGTGGGTCACATGAACTTTAACCCTCGGCCAGTCATTTGAGATGGCTGACAGCAGGATAAAAACAAACCGCAACGTTAGTTACTTTTAGAAATAACAAAATACTAGTTACACGGTAACAATTTTAATCATGTCAATACATCCTTTGTCAAAGAGTTATTAGAAGAAAGACATTCTCAAATATATATTATGTGTGTCAGAGGGGAGAGATGTACTTTTGTGTGGCCCAAAAATGATTTAAGCCTAGATCAGATCACGCGTTAACCAACGATAGCTGACAACTGCATAGGTTGGTGGTGTGAAAGGCTCTCTATCCACCGAATATGTACCAAATTCACTAAAAGTGGCAGTAATAAAGCCTCTCTTGAAAAAGCCAAACCTTGACCCAGAAAATATAAAAAACTATCAGCCTATATCAAATCTCCCATTCCTCTCAAAAATGTTTGTTGCGTGGGAACTCACTGCCTTCCTGAAAACAAACAATGTATATGAAACGCTTCAGTCTGGTTTTAGACCCCATCATAGCACTGAGACTGCACTTGTGAAGGTGGTAGATTACCTTTTAATGGCTTCAGACTGAGGCTCTGCATCTGTCTAAGTGCTCCTAGACCTTAGTGCTGCTTTTGATACCATCGATCACCACATTGTTTTGGAGAGATTGGAAACCTAAATTGGTCTACATGGACAAGTTCTGTCCTGGTTTAGGTCTTATCTGTCGGAAAGATATCAGTTTGTCTCTGTGTATGGTTTGTCCTCTGACAAATCAACTGTAAATTTCGGTGTTCCTCAAGGTTTCATTTTAGGACCACTATTGTTTTCACTATATTTTACCTCTTGGTGATGTCAATCGGAAACGTAATGTTAACTTTCACTGCTATGTGGAGGACACACAGCTGTATATTTTGATGAAACATTGTGAAGCCCCAAATTTGCCCTCCCTGGAAGCCTGTGTTTCAGACATAAGGAAGTGGATGGCTGCAAATGTTCTACTTTTAAACTTGGACAAAACAGAGATGCTTGTTCTAGGTCCCAAGAAACAAAGATCTACTGTTGAATGTGAAAATTAATCATGATGGTTGTACAGTCGTCTCAAATAAAACTGTGAAGGACCTCAGCGTTACTCTGGACCCGGATCTCTCTTTTGATGAACATATCAAGACTGTTTCAAGGACAGCTTTTTTTCCATCTACATAACATTGTAAAAATCTGAAACTTTCTGTCCAAAAATGATGCAGAAAAATTAATCTATGCTTTTGTCACTTCTAGGTTAGACTACTGCAATGTTCTACTTTCCGGATACCCGGATAAAGCACTAAATAAACTTCAGTTAGTGCTAAACACAGCTGCTAGAATCTTGACTAGAAAATAAAATTTGATTATATTATTCCAGTGCTAGCCTCTCTACACTGGCTTCCTGTTAAGGCAAGGGCTGATTTCTATGTTTTACTGCTAACCTACCTATCTCTCTGATTTGGTTCTGCCATACATACCTACACGTACAGTCACAAGACACAGGCCTCCTTACTGTCCTTAGAATTTCTAAGCAAACAGCTGGAGGCAGGGCTTTCTCCTATAGAGCTCCATTTTTATGGAATGGTCTGCCGACCCATGTAAGAGAGACAGACTCGGTCTCAACCTTTAAGTCTTTATTGAAGACTCATCTCTTCAGTAGGTCATATGATTGAGTGTAGTCTGGCCCAGGAGTGTGAAGGTGAATGGAAAGGCACTGGAGCAACAAACCACCCTTGCTGTCTCTGCCTGGCCGGTTCCCCTTTCTCCACTGGGATTCTCTGCCTCTAACCCTATTACAGGGGCTGAGTCACTGGCTTACTAGTGCTCTTACATGCTGTCCCTAGAAGGGGTGCGTCACTTGAGTGGGTTGAGTCACTGAAGTGATCTTCCTGTCTGGGAAGGCACCCCCCCTTGGGTTCTGCCGTGGCGGAGATTTTTGTGGGCTATACTTGGCCTTGTCTCAGGATGGTAAGTTGGTGGTTGAAGATATGCCTCTAGTGGTGTGGGGGCTGTGCTTTAGCAAAGTGGGTGGGGTTATATCCTGCCTGTTTGGCCCTGTCCGGGGGTATCGTCGGATGGGGCCACAGTGTGTCCCGACCCCTCCTGTCTCAGCCTCCAGTATTTATGCTGCAGTAGTTTATGTATCGGGGGTCTAGGGTCAGTCTGTTATATCTGGAGTATTTATCCTCTTATCCGGTGTCCTGTGTGAATTGAAGTATGCTCTCTCTAATTCTCTTTCTCTCTTTTTCTCTCTTTCTCTCTTTCCTAGGACCATGCCTCAGGACTTCCTGGCCTGATGACTCCTTGCTGTCCCCAGTCCACTTGGCTGTGCTGCTGCTCCAATTTCAACTGTTCTGCCTGCGGCTATGGAACCCTGACCTGTTCACTGGATGTGCTACCTGTCCCAGACCTGCTGTTATAAACTCTCTAGAGACAGCAGGAGCGGTAGAGATACTCTGAATGATCGGCTTTGAAAAGCCAACTGACATTTACTCCTGAGGTGCTGACCTGTTGCACCCTCGACAACCACTGTGATTATTATCATTTGACCCTGCTGGTCATTTATGAACATTTGAATATCTTGGCCATGTTCTGTTAAAATCTCCACCTGGCACAGCTAGAAGAGGACTGGCCACCCCTCATAGCTTGGTTCCTCTCTAGGTTTCTTCCTAGGTTTAGGCATTTCTAGGGAGTTTATCCTAGCTACTGTGCTTCTAAACATGCATTGCTTGCTGTTTGGGGTTTTAGGCTGGGTTTCTGTACAGCACTTTGTGACATCAGCTGATGTAAGAATAGCTATATAAATACATTTGATTCATTGATTGAGTGTACTTGTCACGTTCCTCATAACTATGAGACCAAGGCGCAGCGTGATAAGAATACATTCTTCTTTATTTACACAAAGAACACTTAAACAAACTAACGTGACGCTATAAACACGAGTGCTGACATGCAACTACACATAGACAATAACCCACAAAACCAAAATTGAAAATGGCAACATAAATAGGATCCCCAATCAGAGACAACGATAAACAGCTGCCTCTGATTGGGAACCAATTCAGGCCACCATAGACCTACATATACCTAGACATACAAGAATCCCCATAGATATACAAAAACCCTAGACAGGACAAAAACACCTAGACAATACAAAACTAAACCAACCACCCTTGTCACACCATGACCTAACCAAAATATTAAAGAAAACAAAGATAACTAAGGTCAGGGCATGACAGTACTGTAATTGTGTTAGAGCTGACAAATTGGTGAGCAGCTGCTGTTGATCATTGTCTTGAAGCCACACCTGTCACACTCACGTTAGAAGTTCAGAACGAGAAAATGTAGATTGCATCTCACATTCCAGTGTTCGAACTTGTAAGTAAGGCTGCATGGGTTTCTCTGAGTGATACTCTGTGCAGCCACTGGCAATGTTCGCTTTAGGTATAATGCCAGGATCCGCTTGTGGATCTGACAGCTCTAATGCAGTTCCACCACCTACAACGCTGAAACAGACGTTATGTGGATGTCGGTTAAAGGGGAACTCATTGAATATAGCCCTTAGTTTAGAATGTAGTCCTCCCGCTTCCCTCCTCCACATTCCCATTCCTCCAATATGGTCTCTCTCTCTCTCTCTCTCTCTCTCTCTCTCTCTCTCTCTCTCTCTCTCTCTCTCTCTCTCTCTCTCTGGTGTCACCTTTGACACATCAGCAGCAGGCCTGTGATCTCACTAACCACAACACTAACAACCCCCTTCTCTCACACAGTCAGTTATATACATCCCTCTCTCACTCACAACTGTGCTGTTTACTCATGGCTTATTCCCTCCCCTCCTTCATTCCCCCTCTCTCCCATTCATCTCTTTCTCACTTCATTTATTAAGAGCCTTTTAACTGTAGCTCTCTCCTGCCACTTCCTGTGGGGAATTATGGTTAGGTGGTGTGTGTGTGTGTGTGTGTGTGTGTGTGTGTGTGTGTGTGTGTGTGTGTGTGTGTGTGTGTGTGTGTGTGTGTGTGTGTGTGTGTGTGTGTGTGTGTGTGTGTGTGTGTGTGTGTGTGTGTGTATGAAGAGGTAGAGTGTCAAAGTGTGTGCCTGCTTTTCACGACCGACACTAATTACTGAGAACAACTGGCAGAATGAGGGTGAAAAATGTACTGCATGCGGAGCGGTCTGCTGCTCTCACAGAGGTCACAGGTCATATTCACAGTTCCTCTAAATACAAACCACTGTACAGTAGCTAATAGCTAGGTAGTGCAGAGTTGGCATACTGTAGCTAATAGCTAGGGAGTGCAGAGTTGACATACTGTAGCTAATAGCTAGGGAGTGCAGAGTTGACATACTGTAGCTAATAGCTAGGGAGTGCAGAGTTGGCCTATTGTAGCTAATAGCTAGGGACTGCAGAGTTGACATGCTGTAGCTAATAGCTAGGGACTGCAGAGTTGACATACTGTAGCTAATAGCTAGGGACTGCAGAGTTGACATACTGTAGCTAATAGCTAGGGACTGCAGAGTTGACATGCTGTAGCTAATAGCTAGGGACTGCAGAGTTGACATACTGTAGCTAATAGCTAGGGACTGCAGAGTTGACATGCTGTAGCTAATAGCTAGGGACTGCAGAGTTGACATACTGTAGCTAATAGCTAGGGACTGCAGAGTTGACATGCTGTAGCTAATAGCTAGGGACTGCAGAGTTGACATACTGCAGCTAGCTCGGGACTGCAGAGTTGACATACTGTAGCTAATAGCTAGGGACTGCAGAGTTGACATGCTGTAGCTAATAGCTAGGGACTGCAGAGTTGACATACTGTAGCTAATAGCTAGGGACTGCAGAGTTGACATACTGCAGCTAGCTCGGGACTGCAGAGTTGACATACTGTAGCTAATAGCTAGGGACTGCAGAGTTGACATACTGTAGCTAATAGCTAGGGACTGCAGAGTTGACATGCTGTAGCTAATAGCTAGGGACTGCAGAGTTGACATACTGTAGCTAATAGCTAGGGACTGCAGAGTTGACATACTGTAGCTAATAGCTAGGGATTGCAGAGTTGACATACTGCAGCTAGCTCGGGACTGCAGAGTTGACATGCTGTAGCTAATAGCTAGGGACTGAAGAGTTGACATACTGTAGCTAATAGCTAGGGACTGCAGAGTTGACATACTGTAGCTAATAGCTAGGGACTGCAGAGTTGACATACTGTAGCTAGCTCGGGACTGCAGAGTTGACGTGTGACATAACATTTTAAAGTAGACCCTGATCGTACCAGACTCACTAAGTGAATATAGTTAGAAAGAGTTCCTTAGTTTGGTCTGATTTCACCTTGTGAGATACAGTGTAGTTTGTTACTGTATGCTAGGTTTGTTCCTGGGAAATCACTAATAACTTTACTGGAGCTAATAACCTTAATGAAGCTAATAACCTTAGTCTTCCTAATTCGTCTGCAGCATTATCTATACATTTGACTCAATGTTTGCTCAATTTTCTGATGTGAACAGAATAGTCCATCTAGTAGATGATGTCAAACTTTAGTTCAAGTCAACTTCAAACCACTGAGGTACGAAAACATTTGACAGCAGACTTTAATATAGGAACTAGAGATCCCCTAACCTTTTACTGCAGTGGGCTAAATCAGGGTCACACAGTGTTTCTTGTTCGTCTTAAACAAATCTACTTTGAAACAAAATTATACACTCACACACACCTACCTCATCCCCATACTGTTTTTATTTAATTTACTTTTCTGCTCTTTTGCACACCAGTATCTCTACCTGCACATGTTCATCTGATCATTTATCACTCCAGTGTTAATCTGCTAAATTGTAATTATTCGCTCCTATGGCCTATTTATTGCCTAACTCCTCATGCCTTTTGCACACAATGTATATAGATAATTTTTTCCTACTATGTTATTGACTTGTTTATTGTTTACTCCATGTGTAACTCTGTGTTGTTGTCTGTTCACACTGCTATGCTTTATCTTGGCCAGGTCGCAGTTGCAAATGAGAACTTGTTCTCAACTAGATTACCTGGTTAAATAAAGGTGAAATAAAAAATAAATAAAATAAAATAAATATTCTAGTGATTCCCCAACATCTTGTCAACATGTGCCACAAAAATGGAGCAGATACAGTGCCTTGCGAAAGTATTTGGCCCCCTTGAACTTTGCGACCTTTTGCCACATTTCAGGCTTCAAACATAAAGATATAAAACTGTATTTTTTTGTGAAGAATCAACAACAAGTGGGACACAATCATGAAGTGGAACGACATTTATTGGATATTTCAAACCTTTTTAACAAATCAAAAACTGAAAAATTGGGCGTGCAAAATTATTCAGCCCCTTTACTTTCAGTGCAGCAAACTCTCTCCAGAAGTTCAGTGAGGATCTCTGAATGATCCAATGTTGACCTAAATGACTAATGATGATAAATACAATCCACCTGTGTGTATTCAAGTCTCCGTATAAATGCACCTGCACTATGATAGTCTCAGTGGTCCGTTAAAAGCGCAGAGAGCATCATGAAGAACAAGGAACACACCAGGCAGGTCCGAGATACTGTTGTGAAGAAGTTTAAAGCCGGATTTGGATACAAAAAGATTTCCCAAGCTTTAAACATCCCAAGGAGTACTGTGCAAGCGATAATATTGAAATGGAAGGAGTATCAGACCACTGCAAATCTACCAAGACCTGGCCGTCCCTCTAAACTTTCAGCTCATACAAGGAGAAGACTGATCAGAGATGCAGCCAAGAGGCCCATGATCACTCTGGATGAACTGCAGAGATCTACAGCTGAGGTAGGAGACTCTGTCCATAGGACAACAATCAGTCGTATATTGCACAAATCTGGCCTTTATGGAAGAGCGGCAAGAAGAAAGCCATTTCTTAAAGATATCCATAAAAAGTGTCGTTTAAAGTTTGCCACAAGCCACCTGGGAGACACACCAAACATGTGGAAGAAGGTGCTCTGGTCAGATGAAACCAAAATTGAACTTTTTGGCAACAATGCAAAACGTTATGTTTGGCGTAAAAGCAACACAGCTCATCACCCTGAACCAACCATCCCCACTGTCAAACATGGTGGTGGCAGCATCATGGTTTGGGCCTGCTTTTCTTCAGCAGGGACAGGGAAGATGGTTAAAATTGATGGGAAGATGGATGGAGCCAAATACAGGACCATTCTGGAAGAAAACCTGATGGAGTCTGCAAAAGACCTGAGACTGGGATGGAGATTTGTCTTCCAACAAGACAATGATCCAAAACATAAAGCAAAATCTACATTGGAATGGTTCAAAAATAAACATATCCAGGTGTTAGAATGGTCAAGTCAAAGTCTAGACCTGAATCCAATCGAAAATCGGTGGAAAGAACTGAAAACTGCTGTTCACAAATGCTCTCCATCCAACCTCACTGAGCTCGAGCTGTTTTGCAAGGAGGAATGGGAAATAATTTCAGTCTCTCGATGTGCAAAACTGATAGAGACATACCCCAAGCAACTTACAGCTGTAATCGCAGCAAAAGGGGGGCTGAATAAGGGGGCTGAATAATTTTGCACGCCCAATTTTTCAGTTTTTGATTTGTTAAAAAAGTTTGAAATATCCAGTAAATGTCGTTCCACTTCATGATTGTGTCCCACTTGTTGTTGATTCTTCACAAAAAAAATACAGTTTTATATCTTTATGTTTGAAGCCTGAAATGTGGCAAAAGGTCGCAAAGTTCAAGGGGGCCGAATACTTTCCCAAGGCACTGTATCTTATACCAATCTGTCTTTATAGACGTTTTATCCATAACAAGGCCTAGGCATCCCTTAGTTTCCAAAAATCTCCCCAAAACGTCACATTTTGAAACATTGTTATTTTCATTCATATAACTTATCAAATAGATAGATATGACAGTGGCCCTCCTCAGCCCGATGCCCTTGATATATAAATATGACAGTGGCCCTCCTCAGCCACTATGCCCCTAACACATAAATATGACAGTGGCCCTCCTCAGCCCTGATGCCCCTGATAGATATGGCAGTGGCCCTCCTCAGCCCTGATGCCCCTGATAGATATGGCAGTGGCCCTCCTCAGCCCTGATGTCCTGATAGATAGATATGACAGTGGCCCTCCTCAGCCTCGATGACCCAAATAGATGAATATGACAGTGGCCCTCCTCAGCCCTGATAGATAGATAGATAGATAGATAGATAGATAGATAGATAGATAGATAGATAGACAGACAGACAGACAGACAGACAGACAGACAGACAGACAGACAGACAGACAGACAGACAGACAGACAGACAGACAGACAGACAGACAGACAGACAGACAGACAGATATGACAGTGGCCCTCCTCAGCCTCGATGACCCAAATAGATGAATATGACAGTGGCCCTCCTCAGCCCTGATAGATAGATAGATAGATAGATAGATAGATAGATAGATAGATAGACAGACAGACAGACAGACAGACAGACAGACAGACAGACAGACAGACAGACAGACAGACAGACAGACAGACAGACAGACAGACAGACAGACAGACAGATATGACAGTGGCCCTCCTCAGCCTCGATGACCCAAATAGATGAATATGACAGTGGCCCTCCTCAGCCCTGATAGATAGATAGATAGATAGATAGATAGATAGATAGATAGATAGATAGATAGACAGACAGACAGACAGACAGACAGACAGACAGACAGACAGACAGACAGACAGACAGACAGACAGACAGACAGACAGACAGACAGACAGACAGACAGACAGACAGACAGACAGACAGACATGACAGTGGCCCTCCTCAGCCCTGATAGATAGATAGATAGATAGATAGATAGATAGATAGATAGATAGATAGATAGATAGATAGATAGATAGATAGATAGATAGATAGATAGATAGATAGATAGATAGACAGACAGACAGACAGACAGACAGACAGACAGACAGACAGACAGACAGACAGACAGACAGACAGACAGACATGACAGTGGCCCTCTCCTGATGCCCCTTGTCGTCATTGCCAGTGTCAGACCCTCCCGCAACCCCTTGATTCCATTCTGGAATGTTCACACAGATGGAATCCACTGGCCTGGGGAAGTTCTCTGTCTCTCTCACATAGTGAAGTCTGTCTGGTAGAGGAACTCCAAACAAGATTGTGTCTTTATGTGTGTGTGTGTCTGTGCAGCCTGCCTGCCTATGAAAACATATCAGAGATCCTTTACTGACCAATGCAGTCAGGAATGTGTTGGACCTTGAGCATCGCTCGCAGGCCAGTGGAAATACAAGTGCTCATCACACCCAACCCTCAGAAAACATTATCCTACAGATCCATCAACTAGTTTACACGCACGCACACGCACACGCACACGCACACACACACACACACACACACACACACACACACACACACACACACACACACACACACACACACACACACACACACACACACACACACACACACACACACAGTCAGACTTTAGGAGGAGGTACGTGCTTAGTGTTAGGTCGCCCATGCCCTCCTGGTGTGTGTGTGTGCACATGCGTGCGCTTGTGTGTGTGTGTGTGTGTAGTCATAATAAAGACACAAAGCTCTGCTTCACGGTAAACAAACAGAGCTAGAGACAGCCCACTTCCCTTATCTCTCTGTTGTCACGGGAACTGTGTCAAGAATGCCCTTGATGTATGTGTGTTCTGTATCAAAAGTCACATCAAAAGCACTACTTTTTTTCAATCAAAATATGTTTTTTCGAAGGAAACTACTCCAAGCAGCTAACTATAAAAACCTGTCAAACATTACACTCTGGTAATGAAAGTTTTCTTCAAACCTCCTTGGTTGAATACACTTAGGAAGTACCAATAACTGTTTCTCATTTTCATTCAAATCTCATTCAATTTACCAAGAAGCACAAGTATAAGTCAGAGAGTTCCTGGCACCAGTTGTCCCCTTCTCCAGTCACAGCAGTCCATTCAGCCTGATCCCCTGCCCTGTAACCTAAACACAATGTCAACACATACACAAAAGCTGTTGTTTCTCCCTATTCCTGTTTTCCAATGGGACACATGCACAACTCTGTACTGAGATATCTGCTATGAATGGGCGCCAGCTCTCTCCATTCAAACTGAAACACACCAGACAATAAGTACTAGAATGGGACAATACAAATATTCATATAAGTAAATGATGTTTAACTAAGATTTCAGTATGACCTCTAAATTGTAGGTCTTCACTCAAAATGTTGGACCCGTTCCAAAATTGACCTGGTTGGACCCAATATGCATAACTATTTTATTTTAATATAGAGCCCCATTCCGATTGGACCCAGAAGCTGATAAAGTGCGAGAGGAGGGAGAGAGGTGCCGCTCTAGCAGGAAGGGAGGGGACGGACTGTGAGCGAGTGACATGGTGATTACGAGTAGGGAGGGGGGAGGGAAAGAGAAGCGACAGCAATCAAGTTGACTTCCGCTATAGTAGACTAATAGCTGCCATAGCTAGGTTATTTATCATTTATCATCAAATATATATAGTTCCTGTCTTGACTGCATCAAACTGGGTGAAGCTAGTTAAGCTAGCTAACTTAGGCTACAGTGCATGCGCTTTCTCCTCCTACAGTTACAAATAACAACAACACCATTCAGAATATTAAGTAGCAGCCTACCTGTTGGCTCTTGGTCATTTTCCTTTAACTTTTAATTCTGTAATGTTCATTTCATCTTCCATTGATTACATATTGCCTAACTTTTGCCACACATAGAGCGAAGCTCTATGACTGTAGCCTATCGCCTCTTTGATGGCTTATAATTGGCCAACAACTAACTACACCAGCCACGCTTCACTCTTGTGAAAAGCAAGAACAAACGCAATAATAATAAAATGTCTCTCTTTCTACTGCGCAGTGGCGTTCGGATCTATATGGGCCATTCCGGACAAGTCAGTTAGAATTACACAGGGATGCAACTTTGGGTTTTAGGAGTGGGTGGGACATAATTATTATAATTTTTTCTGTTTTTATCCAATCGGATAAACACTCCAAACAGCCTACTCGGCCTCTCGGAGGCGTCCGCATGGTCCTTAAGCACACCGTTGCCTTGTTTTGAATCAGATTCCAATGATAAAACTGTGGGGGACAAAAATACAATTTCAGAATGTGGGGGGACATGTCCCCCCATCCACAGTGAAAGTTGCGCCCTGGAATTACCCATAACAGACCTGTGACAATCATATTAGTCCCGACCCAGACCCCTGACATTATTTTGAATTTGGGATCCGGATCTGCTCCGGTCCTTGACCGGGTCTTGGGTATTTTGCTACCTCTAATCTAAATCCTCTGTCTTGTCTAAACAATGTAAATTGTTCAGCCTAAATGACATTGGAACTTGTGTCCATTATTCAACCTTGTTTAGCTGTTGATAAACGTAGGCTGGGGTAGATATAAGTGTGCATGGCAGATACAAGATATAAGGGAAGTAGGGCAGACATAGGGCATGTAGGACAGATATAGAGAATGTAGCACAGATATATGGGATGTAGGGCAGATATGGGGCATGTAGGACATTTGATGGGCATATATAGGGCATATATAGAGCATGTGAGACAGATGTAGGGTATATAGAACAGATATAGGCCATGTGGGTCAGATATTTTAATTTATTTTATCTTTATTTCACTAGGCAAGTCAGTTAAGAACAAATTCTTATTTTCAATGACGGCCTAGGAACAGTGGGTTAGCTGCCTGTTCAGGGGCAGAACGACAGATTTGTACCTTGTCAGCTCGGGGATTCGAACTTGCAACGTTTCAGTTACCAGTCCAACGCTCTAACCACTAGGCCCCAGATATAGGGAATGTAGGGCAGATATAGGTAATGTAGGTCAGATATAGCAAATGTATGGCAGATATAGGGGATGTAGGGAAGATATAGGGCATGTAGGGCAGATATAGGGTATGTAGGACAGATATAGGGGATGTAGGGAAGATATAGGGCATGTAGGGCAGATATAGGGTATGTAGGACATATATAGGGCATGTAGGACAGATATAGGGCATGTAGGGCAGATATAGGGCATATAGGACAGATATAGGGCATATAGAACATGTATAGGCCATGTAGGACAGATATAGCAGATGTAGGGCAGATATAGGGCATGTAGGGCAGATACAGGGTATGTAGGACAGATAAAGCTCATGTAGGACAGATATATGGCATGTAGGGCGATATAGGGCATGTAGGGAGGATATAGGGCATGTAGGGAATATATAGGGCATGTAGGACAGATATAGGTTATGTAGGACAGATAAAGGGCATATAGGGCAGATATAGGGGATGTAGAATAGAAAAGGGGCATGTAGGTTAGATATAGGGCATGTAGGATATATATAGGCCATGTAGGACAGATACAGAGCATGTAGGGCAGATATAGGTCATGTAGGTCAGATATAGCAGATGTAGGATAGATATAGGGGATGTAGGGCAGATTTAGGGTATGTAGGGCGGATGTAGGGCATGTAGGACATATATAGGGTGGCAACCTGGCCAAGATAAAGCAAAGCAGTGCAACACAAACAACAACACAAAGTTACACATGGAATAAACAAATGTACAGTCAATAACACAATAGAAAAGTCCATATACAGTGTGTGCAACAGATGAGGGAGGTAAGGCAATAAATAGGCCGTAGTGGTGAAATAATTACAATTTAGCAAATAAACACTGGAGTAATAGATGTGCAGAAGATGAATGCGCAAGTAGAGATACTGGGGTGCAAAGGAGTAACAAAAAAAATATTAATAAATAACAATATGGGGATGAGGTAGTTGGTGGGCTATTTACAAATGGGCTGATCTGTAAGCTGCTCTGATCGCTGATGCTTAGTGAGGGCGATATGAGTCCAGCTTCAGTGATTTTTGCAATTTGTTCCAGTCATTGGCAGCAGAGAACTGTAAGGAAAGGCGGCCAAACTAGGAATTGGCTTTGAGGGTGACCAGTGAAATATACCTGCTGTAGCGGTGCTATGGGTGGGTGCTGCTATGGTGACCAGTGAGCTGAGATAAGGCGGGGCTTTACCTAGCAAAGACTTCTAGATGACCTGGAGCCAATGGGTTTGGCGATGAATATGAAGCGAGGGCCAGCCAACGAGGGCATACAGGTCGCAGTGGTTGGTAGTATATGGGGCTTTTGTGATGAAACAGATGGCACTGTGATAGACTGCATCCAATTTGCTGAGTAGAGTGTTGGAGGCTATTTTGTAAATTACATCTCCAAGGTCAAAGATCGGTAGGATAGTCAGTTTTACACGGGTATGTTTGGCAGCATGAGTTAAGGATGCTTTGTTTGCGAAATAGGAAGCCGATTCTAGATTTAATTTTGTAGTAGAGATATAGGACATATAGAACAGATATAGGGCATGTAGGGCAGATATAGGGTCTCTATGGCAAATATAGGGGATGTAGGGCAGATAATAAAGGGCTGAGATAGAGCAATTTGCTTTGGCAATGTAAACGTGTTTCCCATGCCAATAAAACCATTTGAATTTAATTTAATTGAGAGAGGGGGGGGGGGAGAGAGAGCGAGACAGAGACATTAAATGCTAACAGGAGGATAACGTCACTAGCTCCCAAATGTAGGCATGCTGGTCTGGAGAAAAAGGCTCGCAGCTCTGTTATCCGTGGTCACAGAGAGCGTGGGGGAGGAAGACACTTGGACCAAGGAGTCGTGTGGGTCGAAGAAACACACCGGCGTTATCCAAAAGGAAAACTTCTAACCCAAAGACAGCGGTTTTCAAAAAAATATTTAGGCTCGTTGGATTTTTTATTGGAAAGCGAGCATATTGAACGCCGGACGTTTTGCACAACCTGGAAAACCTATTCGTAAGTAAGGGAAAGGATTTCTTCTGCATTTCAATACGCTTTTCGTCTATTCTTCCCATTATATTTCTACACAGATTTCCTATTCACTTCGTTTCCCACTTTTCAAATTTCCAACAACGCTCAGCCTACTTTTGAGCTATGTTAATTTCATTGTAAATGTAGGCCTAATTACTTTCATTTGTCAGAAAGCTGCTGGTTCGGCGTTTTCCCCAGTCGCTGAAGGGGAAACTCGTGGCAGGAAAGCCGACCAGAATGACGAATAGTTTGCCAGGCAACGTTGCACATTCTAGCATACTTTTCCATTCTTTTTTTTGCTGACACGAATACAATCAGCTGTTGCCGTTATCACGTTATTAATGTTAGTAATAGGTCTATGTATAATAGTTATTTTAGCAAAGCTTCTCTCTTGTCAAATGAACTGTCAAATTAATTATTGACACATCAGTAATATGACACAAAGGAAAGTCAATTGCCATCACAATGAATGACATTTCATGTCAAAACACATTAGCCTATTTATATACAACTAACAGTGAACTCATAATGTAAACAAAGCAGACGTGGTTGCGACTGAGGCAGATGTAGCTGTTTTTCTCTCTGACCTAGTGAATGGACAGTTTGGCGGATCTCAAAATGGTCCAGAGGCAACTCCCTGAACTGTGATTTTGAATATCTAAACCTGCATTTAGACTGTTGACTGGTCAAACTGAATGACTAGCTCATGACAAACTGAGGAAGTCTAAAGATCTTTCCTAGAGGGGCTCATGAGATGGAAGTTTCTGACCTCACACCCCTTCCCCCACTTCCAACCAGCAACCTGAAAACAGATTCCACCTGTGTGTGTGCTCGTACACGCTTGTGTAAACCTTAGTGTGCGAGAGCCCTGGGGGGTAAGAAATATTAGATTACCAACTAAGGTGAAGCTTTTGGACCCCTGTATTGTCATATAGTCAGGATATAGAGATTGTGTCACATAAAAAAAACATCCCATATATGAGATCTCATTTATAGGCCAGCCTGACCCCCTCCCCTTTCCTTTGTTAGCCAGCCCATAACTCTGCAGGGGGAGTTGGCAGCCAATACAATTGTCTAAAGAATCCAAACTGAAATGCTGCAGTGAAATACCGATTTGTGTGAATAATGGATGTGGCAATGTATTGAATGAGAATGCTTGTTCTTGTCCCAAGGCTCAAGCCATTGATGGAGTGTGTACTGTATAGCAACGGTCAGTAGGTAATCAATAGCCATTCACCTAAGAGAACAGTTCTAGTCCCGGTGTTAAGTTTGAATTCGCTGTGTTGCACTTTATTTTTCTTCTCTCTCTTTCCCGTCACTGTACTTGCATGAATACACATTTAGAAAGACAGGACCTTTAATGTGAATTGCTAAATATGCTGCCATTCATTGTCACATTATAGCCAACCGTGGATGCGTGGCAGTCTCTGGCTGCAGCACAGTCACTGTGTGGTCTCGATCTCAAGTTGACACTTTCCTTCCTGGTATGTTTGTTTGACGCAATTTCTTTATCACCATCTTTAACGGGCACCCAGTTGTGGTTTAGAAGTTTAATGGCATCATCGAATGGGTTATTTTACAGTATCTAAGAATAAAAATGACAGCCGTTGGACCACTGGCAGTGGCTAGAGCTGGAGGGCTGAGGCACGTGGTGTCCCTCAGGGTTCCGTGTTTGGACCAATAAAAAAACCAGAATAAAACAGACTTCAATCATTACAGTCCTGCTGGAGAAGGCTGGAGAATGTTCCTCTGGTCTGCTCTATTCAGCTCTGACCTCAAGAAAAGGGGAAAATACAAGCATCCTACTGCTGGATGCCTTGGCAGGCTAGGAGTGCAGGCTAGGAGTACAGGCATAGGAGTGCAGACTAGGAGTACAGGCTAGGAGTGCAGACTAGGAGTGCAGGCTAGGAGTACAGGCTAGGAGTGCAGGCTAGGAGTACAGGCTAGGAGTGCAGGCTAGGAGTGCAGGCTAGGAGTACAGGCTAGGAGTGCAGACTAGGAGTGCAGGCTAGGAGTGCAGGCTAGGAGTGCAGGCTAGGAGTGCAGGCTAGGAGTGCAGGCTAGGAGTGCAGTCTAGGAGTGCAGTCTAGGAGTGCAGTCTAGGAGTGCAGGCTAGGAGTGCAGGCTAGGAGTGCAGGCTAGGAGTGCAGGCTAGGAGTGCAGGCTAGGAGTGCAGGCTAGGAGTGCAGTCTAGGAGTGCAGTCTAGGAGTGCAGTCTAGGAGTGCAGGCTAGGAGTGCAGGCTAGGAGTGCAGGCTAGGAGTGCAGGCTAGGAGTGCAGAAAAGTTATTTAATGTTGTTTTTTTGTTCTTCTTCCTTTGCCTAAACAGAATGGTAAATTATCAAAGAGTGGAAAAAATCTTACCAGCCTCTGCTCTTTTTTCCCCGGCCTGCTTGGTGCTGTGTGGGTGCAGTTGGCGATTCTTTTAACGTCACATAAAACCTCTTCGTCTTTGACTGGCAACCAGTTCATACAGACCACATAGTCTGCTCCATACAGACCAAATAGTCTGCTCTCTAAACTTCAGCTTTTCTGCTCTTTGATGATATCGTCTGTGTGTGTGTGTGTCATTAGACCAGGCCCCTGACCTCACTTTATAGTTTTCGTCAATATGTTCCCCTTTGGCATGGCGATGCTTAAAGCAACTTTCAATTGGAGGTTTTGGTGCAGTGGTACACATACACACCTTCTCAAAGCCCACAGTGGTCGGGCCTTTTCCAAATATAAACATTTGCTATAATGAATATGTTAACATCAATATTTGGAGCGGGCTCTTAGCCGAAATCTGATCCCGTCTCTATCAGTGTGTGCATGAAACCCGAGGCCAGACCACAGGCTTGGTGTGACAAGGCCTGTAAAATTGGGTTATTAAATGGAGTCTGTGGGGTCAGGGGTGAGGCAGTAGTGTGGAGGCAAGGTCCAACATCTGTTGTTTGGCACCACAGGACCCCACTACCCACTACTAGAGGAGATAGTCCTGATAACAAAGCTGTGTGGTTTGTATCAGATTGCCTGAAGGGGAATTAAAAAGGAACCATTAATACTCCGTACTCCATTTTTTTTACTCCTATTTTACCACACCAGGGTTTCAAGTTTAAAGCTGGTGTTCTATAAGAGATGCCGTTACTCAAGCTGTAGAGAAGTTCTGGTTTTCAGTACTGGTCAGCCCCTTCAACCACTGTTTGCATTATACTCCTTCAAACTAAAGTGTTCCAGATGCAGGAGGGGGACAGTAACAAACAATGATCATTTTCACTTTCACTGACTCACTGCTACATCTGTTTTTGACATCGTCATTGTCCCCCCCCCCCCTCTATATTCTTAGATTTTTGTGTGCGAGTTGGTCGGCTAGAAGTCTTTCAACAACAAACCCCAGGAAGTGCTCTAATCAATCCAACACGTGAAGTTAATCGTTTTCAGCGTGTCTTGTTTCCTGAAGATCCGCTAATTGGCAATGCAACCGCCATACTGCCTCTGAGGAGGGCTGCTTTGGAACACAGGCAGGCAGACCTACTGACTGACTCTAACTGGGTCACATTACGTTAGGACGTTTTCCGTCCCAGCCTCCAAAAAGGAGCAGTTGTGATTGAATTAAAAGCGTCTGTCTATCCGATGGCTTTATAGACCCACAGAGAGTTGGGAGGGTTGGGAGATGAGGTGGCCTACCTCATACAAGTGTCTCTGGAAAAGTCTCTCTCACTGTTATTCAGCAGCAGAGCAGAGTGGAAAAGGAGAGCAGTAGAATGGGAAGACTATTGTCCTCTCTCCTTATTTGTGTGTGTATGTGCATGCGTCTGCGTGTTTGTGTGTGTGTGTGTGTGTGTGTGCATGCGTCTGCGTGTTTGTGTGTGTGTGTGTGCATGTGTCTGCGCGTGTGTGTGTGCGTGTGTGTGTGAGTGTGTGCATGCATGTGCGTGTTTGTGTGTGTGTGTGTGTGTGCATGCGTGTGCGTGTTTGTGTGTGTGTATGCGTGTGTACAGTGTGTATGTGTTATAGTGGTGTTATGGCAGGCCAGTGCTATGTGAGAGGTCAAAGGAGTGGAAGCAGCTCAAGTGATGAAATGTTCTATGATGGCCTAGAGAAGATGAAGAGTTTCTCTATAGATTTCACAACCATCCTGCTCAGAGTCATGTTCACTTGATCATAGTAATGAAAATACCTGTGTAGATGAGTGAATGCCACATTCCTTCTCTGTTTCAGCCTCTCTCTCAATTCAATTCCATTCAAAGGGATGTATTGACATGGGAAGCATGTGTTTACATTGCCAAAACAAGTGAAATAGACAATAAACAAAAGCGAAATAAACAATAAAAATTAACAGTAGACATTACACTCACAGAAGTTCCAAAGAATAGAGACATTTCAAATGTCATATTATGTTTATATACAGTGTTGTAAAGATGTGCAAATAGTTAAAGTACAAAAGGGGAAATAAATTAACATAAATATGGGTTGAATTTACAATGGTGTTTGTTTTTCACAGGTTGCCCTTTTCTTGGGGCAGCAGGTCACAAATCTTACTGCTGGGATGGCACACAGGTATTTCCCTTCTCTCTCTCTCTTCTCTAGGGCAGTCATGCACACTGATAAGATTAGGCAGCGTTTGCGTTAATCACTCGCTTCTCCTCTCTTACTCTCTCTCCCTGAGTGTACTTTACTTTTCACTCTTTTGTCTGACAAAGTTTTCCTCCTCTCCCGCTGTCCTTTGGGTCCCGTGGCCCCCAGAGATGAGGCTCTGCTGGGGGTACAAAACTCCCGACCCCTTTCTGGCCCCTGCTGGCCCCCAGCCTGGTGCCTTTACTGGGAAACCAGCAGGGTGGTGCTCACACAATAGACAGACAGTAGCCTTTCTCAGCTGATTTATCATAGAATTTAGTTTCAGATTATTTGTTTGTATTTCCACTTGGTGTGGCAAAAACTGTGTGGCTATGTTATTTCTGCATTTAACATGCTCAGTGTATACAACTGGGAGTCCTGTGGTCCACTTAAACTGGTTTCCTTATTGCCAATATGACTATGACACTTAATAACAATGCAAATTCTTTGTTCCTTGTAGAATGATCCTTTCAGCCATCCTTAGGTTGCCATGGTAGCAGATTTTCTGTCTGGGGTTTATGGGTATTGATTGGCTGGAACTCAAGTCTGGAACTCATACAGCCTAACAGCTGTATGCTAATGAGGAGAGAGATTACAGCCAATCAGCGACACCTGGCCCTCTGTGCCTGGCGGTAAAGATATTATCATATAGTGTGCGTCTGATTATGATAGATATGCTTTGTGTCGGGTTTTATACTGGTGTTGAAGATGACAGGCTACATGATTGTAGTTGTTAGTCAGACTTTGGGATATGAATGCTTTGTGTTGTCGTTCGTTACTGGTTTATATCTGAAAGATAGAACTGCTTCACTGTTGATACAGAAATCAACTCCACCCTGCTGTCGAAGTCAAGAAGTCTAATCAAGCTCTGACAACTCGTGCAGGGCCTCGGTGAAAAACCTCCTGCAGGGCCCCGGCCACATCACTCAGAATGACTGAACTGTCCCCCTCTTTTTAGGACCTGGCCTTCTCCATCTCCACTACCCTACCATAGTTTATCACCTGCAGCTAGGGCCTAGTGTCGATGTCATAGCGCTACAATCACAAACCAACTGCCATAACGGTCTCTCTCTATCTCTCTCTCGGTCTCTCTGTCTCTCTGTCTGTCTCTCTCTCTGTCTCTCTCTCTCTCTCTGTCTCTCTGTCTGTCTGTCTCTCTCTCTCGGCCTCTCTCTCTCTCGGCCTCTCTCTCTCTCGGCCTCTCTCTCTCTCTCTCTCTCTCTCAAAAGACAGGCTGTCTTCTTCCAGTCTAGTGTTAGATGACTCATTCAAACTGAATAGTATTTTTATAGACTCCTGTCTATAAAAATATTTATACAATCCATAAAATCACTACACCAGAGAGCATGATTTATCCACAGAGGATCATTAGCTTATTTTAATAAATCGTTTATTGTAGGCCAGAACATAACCTACAATCCGGGAAGCACACAGTCTGGAAACGCACAGATTGTTGATTTGTGACTGTCAGTATAAAGTGTCTAAAATAGGCAACTCTAACCTGTCTTTAGTTAGGCTATGAAAATGTGCAACTACCAATAGGCAACTGTTCGCTCAATAGCCTATCTTATTGGCTCTATAGCAGAGAGCATCGGCTATATCCCTGTTGAGTTTACATATTCACTGTCTATCATTGGGTGAGTCCATGCTCCTGGAAAGTTTTTTTTTAGGACAATCATTTCCTCCTCCAGCTAGATATGTCTCCTCTTTTCATAGGCCTTGATTTGATGGTTCCAATTGAGATACAGTTGTTTTTATTCATCTCTGTTTGTCAGTGTCAGCAGATTAGCTTACTCTGTCATTTTTGTGGTATTGAAGATTTAGCTTTTGGCTTCAGTCGTGGAGAGTAAAGTGAGTTGAATTGCATGAAATGTCTTTATAAAAGTGCACATTTTTCTCAGCCTTTTCTAGCTAGGGCTGAGCTCTGGATATGTGCAAAGAAAAGAGAAGAAAAGCAGAATGGTCTTTCTTTACGAACAGTGAGTCAGTAATGTTATTAGCATAACTTATGACTATCCAATCTACTCATCACATTAGGAATAGTAGACTAACTTACATAAGTCTGAAAATGTGATGATAGATGCATGCAATACTTAATCATGAAGGTGATTATCTTTGTGATTTTTTGTTGTTGTTTTCCCTAATTTGAAACTCACACGCTGCCTTTGACTGTAACTTGCAAATGTCTCATGTCTCGTCCAACAGCTGCCCACCTCCTAGCAGGGCAGTTTAGTGTAAACTGAATTATCACGTTCAACCCAGCACTCCTCTGTATGAATTGTAATAGCAGAGCAATGTTTTTCAAACAGCTGAAATGTATAGACATTTTCCTAATATTTGAGACTTGTTTTATTGTTTTTATATGAAATTGCAGTTGGTGACTTGCGCTATGACATCGGCACAAGGTCATAGCTGCAGGTGATAAACTATGGTAGGGTAGTCATGGAGACGGAGAAGGCCAGGTCCTAAACAGAGGGGGATAGTTCAGTCATTGTGACTGAGTGGCCTGGGCCCTGCAGGAGGTTTTGTGTAGTTTCACATAGTAAATATGTTTCTATTGATTTCCATTGATTATGTCTAATCAATCCAAATGGAAATTCTCATAGTGCAATAAAATAATCCCTGAGAGCTAGTGTTGTTTAGAAAGTGTTTTTGAATTAGGCCCACTGTTTACACTCATATTGACTGGAAACCTAAAGCCCTGATCTATGGTCTCTGTGTATAGGCCAGAGTAATGGTGTGTACCATGTCTCTCTCTGTGTATAGGCCAGGGTAATGGTGTGTAGCAGGTCTCTCTGTGTATAGGCCAGGGTTATGGTGTGTATCAGGTCTCTCTGTATATAGGCCAGGGTTATGGTGTGTATCAGGTCTCTCTGTATATAGGCCAGGGTAATGGTGTGTAGCAGGTCTCTCTGTATATAGGCCAGGGTAATGGTGTGTACCAGGCCTTCTCTGTGTAATGTATGGGGTTATCTTAATGGTGTGTGCAGCGGTGAATGGATTTGTAGTTGAGAGAAAGAGTCTCCAGGGTTGGCTGCTGCTCCTGCTGCTGCAGGTGACTGGAGAGAACTCACACTGGACCGGACAGGGGCGAGATATAGCGTTGTAATACCAGAGGACTAGAGACACACACATACACACGTACACTTACATGCACTCACACATGACCATGCCTAATATGATTCACAAAAATTTTAAGCTTGTTTTTATTGTCTCTAATTCTTCATGTCAGACTGCCCAAGGACAAACTGGGAGATTTTAAGAGACAGACGATGCTGCACACACAGAGACAGATGCAGTCTGATTGTTAGCAATGGCCATACGCCTAGTTAAACCCACATAAAACACCACTGTGTCCCAAGGGCCCTGGACCTCATACCCCTCTCAGTCTCATATGAATACAGGACTAATTTAACTTAGCTGGAATTTGCCAAAGCAGTTCTCACCACCACACTGCCTCTCCTCTCCTAATCGGCAGATGTATCCTGTTCGATGAAATCTCAGGTGTTGTACGGGCAGCCGGACACTGACACACTTTCAGGAAGTAAACAAACACTGAAAGAACTGACACAGTTTCAGCTTCACCTCCAGCTCACCTCCCTCTTCCATTGTCTTTAAACCTGGTCTACTTATGTCAGGGAGGCTTCTTTGGAGGCTACATTAGTTCAGTGGGCCTGCCTGTTGGCTGGCTCAAGGATATACTACATGACCAAAAGTATGTGGACACCTGTTTGTCAAACATTTCATTCCACAATCAATCATGTGCATTAATATGGGGTTAGTATCCCTTTTGCTGCTATAACAACCTCGAAGGCTTTCCACTAGATGTTGGAACATTGGTGCGGGGACTTGCTTCCATTCAGCCACAACAGCATTAGTGAGGTTGGGCACTGATATTAGTCCTGGCTCACAGTCAGCGTTCCAGTTCATCTCAAAGGTGTCCGTTGGGGTCTGGGCTCTGTGCAGGCCAGTCAATTTCTTTCACACTGATCTCGACAAACAATTTCTGTATCGACTTTGCTTTGTGCACGGGGGCATTGTCATGCTGAAACAAAGTTGGATACACAGAATCGTCTAGAATGTCATTGTATGCTGAAGCGTTAAGATTTCCCTTCACTGGAACTAAGGGGCCTAGCCCAAACCATGAAAAACAGCCCCAGATCATTATTCCTCCTCCACCAAACTTTACAGTTGGCACTATGTATTCGGGCAGGTAGCGTTCTCCGGCATCCGCCAAACCCAGATTTGTCCATCGAACTGCCACATGGTGAAGCGTGATTCATCACTCCAAAGAACGCGTTTCCTCTGCTCCAGAGTCCAATGGCCGTGAGCTGTACACCCCTCCAGCCTCCGCTTGGCAATGTGCATGGTGATCTTAGACTTGCGTGCGGCTGCTCTGCAAATGGAAACCCATTTCATGAAGCTCCTAATGAACAGTTCTTGTTGCAACCGAGGACAGACTATTTTTACGAGCTATGCGCTTCAGCACTCGGTGGTCCCGTTCTGTGAGCTTGTGTGGCCTACCACTTTGCGGCTGAGCCATTGTTGCTCCTAGACATTTACACTTCACAATAATATAACTTACAGTTTACCAGGGCAGCTCTAGCAGGGAAGAAATTTGGCAAACTGCCTTGTGGGAAAGGTGACATCCTATGACGGTACCACGTTGAATGTCACTGAGCTCTTCAGTAAGGCCATTCCACTTCCAATGTTTGTCTATGGAGATTACATGGCTGTGTGTCAGATTGTATACACCTCTCAGCAACAGGTGTGGCTGAAATAGCCAAATCAACTAAGTTGAAGGGATGTCCACATACTTTTGGTGATGTAGTGTATCTGCAACCTCAGACTGTGTGTGCATGCTGCTATCTGCAGCCATCAGACGTGCTTATATATTGCCTCAGGTAAATGAGTGCTGCTGTTCCCTGTCTGAGTAAGGAGGACTATCTCTGTCTTGTTATCTCTCTGTCTGGTTCTCATCGCCTCTTCTCTTACTAAGGGCTTTTACACAGGCTTCTTCACAATGCTTGCTGCTTGCATATGGTTGCCTCTTCCTCAAGAAGGCTGGTCTTGAGACTGGGTGTTTGTTTGTGTAGGGTTACCTTTAGAGACAGAAGACTCATGTGCTTGTATGCTGCAGTTATCCAGGGTGATTGCAGAAGATAAGGGATGTGTGTTTGCTGTCATTAGAGAAAGTGAGAGAAGATTGAGAGAGGAAGAATAAATAGAGAGAGAAAGCAACAAGTGAAAGTAGAGCGGGGAAGGAAGAAGGTAGAGGGGCTTAAAAATGTGGAGACGTAGTGAAAGAGTGGTGGGAGAGGGAGGAAGGGAGGGAGATGCTTTGTTTCACAATTATCCTGCACAGCCCAGGGGCGGCAGTGAAGGTCAGACATCTGTGATCCATCTCCCAGAGTTCCCAGTCTGGAACCCTACACTCTGGTGCTCTCACCCTCCTCCCTCCACTCTCTCGTCTTTTCTCTCTCAGCCTCCACCCTTCACCTGCCCTCGCCTTTTCTCTCTCAGCCTCCTCCCTCCACCTGCCCTCGCCTTTTCTCTCTCAGCCTCCCCCCTCCACCTGCCCTCGCCTTTTCTCTCTCAGCCTCCTCCCTCCACTCTCTCTCGTCTTTTCTCTCTCAGCCTCCACCCTCCACCTGCCCTCGCCTTTTCTCTCTCAGCCTCCACCCTCCACCTGCCCTCGCCTTTTCTCTCTCAGCCTCCATCCTCCACGTGCCCTCACCTTTTCTCTCTCAGCCTCCACCCTCTACCTGCCCTCGCCTTTTCTCTCTCAGCCTCCACCCTCCACCTGCCCTCGCCTTTTCTCTCTCAGCCTCCACCCTCCACCTGCCCTCGCCTTTTCTCTCTCAGCCTCCTCCCTCCACCTGCCCTCGCCTTTTCTCTCTCAGCCTCCTCCCTCCACTCTCTCTCGTCTTTTCTCTCTCAGCCTCCACCCTCCACCTGCCCTCGCCTTTTCTCTCTCAGCCTCCACCCTCCACCTGCCCTCGCCTTTTCTCTCTCAGCCTCCATCCTCCATGTGACCTCGCCTTTTCTCTCAGCCTCCACCCTCTACCTGCCCTCGCCTTTTCTCTCTCAGCCTCCATCCTCCACGTGCCCTCGCCTTTTCTCTCTCAGCCTCCACCCTCCACCTGCCCTCGCCTTTTCTCTCTCAGCCTCCACCCTCCAACTGCCCTCGCCTTTTCTCTCTCAGCCTCCACCCTCCAAATGCCCTCGCCTTTTCTCTCTCAGCCTCCACCCTCCAACTGCCCTCGCCTTTTCTCTCTCAGCCTCCACCCTCCAACTGCCCTTGCCTTTTCTCTCTCAGCCTCCACCCTCCACCTGCCCTCGCCTTTTCTCTCTCAGCCTCCACCCTCCAACTGCCCTTGCCTTTTCTCTCTGTCTCCACCCTCCACCTGCCCTCGCCTTTTCTCTCTCAGCCTCCACCCTCCAACTGCCCTCGCCTTTTCTCTCAGCCTCCACCCTCCAACTGCCCTCGCCTTTTCTCTCTGTGTCCACCCTCCAACTGCCCTCACCTTTTCTCTCTGTGTCCACCCTCCAACTGCTCTCGCCTTTTCTCTCAGCCTCCACCCTCCACCTGCCCTCGCCTTTTCTCTCTCAGTCTCCACCCTCCACCTGCCCTCGCCTTTTCTCTCTCAGCCTCCACCCTCCACCTGCCCTCACCTTTTCTCTCTGTGTCCACCCTCCAACTGCCCTCGCCTTTTCTCTCTCAGCATCCACCCTCCAACTGCCCTCGCCTTTTCTCTCTCAGCCTCCTCCCTCCACCTGCCCTCGCCTTTTCTCTCTCAGCCTCCACCCTCCAACTACCCTCGCCTTTTCTCTCTCAGCCTCCACCCTCCAAATGCCCTCGCCTTTTCTCTCTCAGCCTCCACCCTCCAACTGCCCTAGCCTTTTTCTCTCTCAGCCTCCACCTTCCAACTGCCCTCGCCTTTTCTCTCTCAGCGTCCACCCTCCAAATGCCCTTGCCTTTTCTCTCTCAGCCTCCACCCTCCAACTGCCCTTGCCTTTTCTCTCTCAGCCTCCACCCTCCACCTGCCCTCGCCTTTTCTCTCTCAGCATCCACCCTCCAACTGCCCTCGCCTTTTCTCTCTCAGCCTCCTCCCTCCACCTGCCCTTGCCTTTTCTCTCTCACCCTCCTCCCTCCACTCTCTCTTGTCTTTTCTCTCTCAGCCTCCACCCTCCACCTGCCCTAGCCTTTTCTCTCTCACCCTCCTCCCTCCACTCTCTCTCGTCTTTTCTCTCTCAGCCTCCACCCTCTACCTGCCCTCGCCTTTTCTCTCTCAGCCTCCACCCTCCACCTGCCCTCACCTTTTCTCTCTCAGCCTCCACCCTCCACTCTCTCTCGCCTTTTCTCTCTCAGCCTCCTCCCTCCACCTGCCCTCGCCTTTTCTCTCTCAGTCTCCTCCTTCCACTCTCGCTCGTCTTTTCTCTCTCAGCCTCCACCCTCCACCTGCCCTCGCCTTTTCTCTCTCAGCCTCCACCCTCCAACTGCCCTCGCCTTTTCTCTCTCAGCATCCACCCTCCAACTGCCCTCGCCTTTTCTCTCTCAGCATCCACCCTCCAACTGCCCTCGCCTTTTCTCTCTCAGCCTCCTCCCTCCACCTGCCCTCGCCTTTTCTCACTCAGCCTCCACCCTCCAACTGCCCTCGCCTTTTCTCTCTCAGCCTCCACCCTCCAAATGCCCTCGCCTTTTCTCTCTCAGCCTCCACCCTCCAACTGCCCTAGCCTTTTCTCTCTCAGCCTCCACCCTCCAACTGCCCTCGCCTTTTCTCTCTCAGCGTCCACCCTCCAACTGCCCTCGCCTTTTCTCTCTCAGCGTCCACCCTCCAACTGCCCTTGCCTTTTCTCTCTCAGCCTCCACCCTCCACCTGCTCTCGCCTTTTCTCTCTCAGCATCCACCCTCCGACTGCCCTCGCCTTTTCTCTCTCAGCCTTCTCCCTCCACTCTCTCGCCTTTTCTCTCTCAGCCTCCTCCCTCCACCTGCCCTCGCCTTTTCTCTCTCAGCCTCCTCCCTCCACCTGCCCTCGCCTTTTCTCTCTCAGCCTCCACCCTCCACCTGCCCTCGCCTTTTCTCTCTCAGCCTTCACCCTCTACCTGCCCTCGCCTTTTCTCTCTCAGCCTCCTCCCCTTCCCCACCCTCGCCTTTTCTCTGTCTCTTCTCTCCACCCGCCCTTGCCTTTTCTCTATCCCCCGTCCTCCCTCACCCTCCACCCGCCCTCACCTTTTTCTCTCTCCCTCTCACTCACTCTCCCTTTCTGTCTCCTTCTCGTCTGGCTCTGTCTCTCTATCTCCCTCAGCCCTCCTTTTATCTCTCCCTCTTCCTCTCTTCCAGCCCTCTCCATCTCTCTGCTTTCTGACATCATCCCTCTAGTCTCTAGGGGTTTGTAAAGAAAGGGTTTTAGTGGCAGGCAGTTAGCTGTTGTCCCTCTCTGTAAACACTGTGTGATCCTCTGCTCTGTAGGCAGACATTACAGGCTCCATTATAGCCTTGTTATTGTAAAGTCATCAGATTCCTGGAGGAAAATGGCCTGTGTTACTGAAGGGGGAGGCTAGGAGTGGCTTCTATACTGCTGAGAGGTATTGAATACCTCAGTACAATAGAAACTGATCACAGTCAATACTCAGGAAGAACAGAAATAGGATTGGTCTGAACCAGGAAGGAAGAGAGGAAGGAGGACATGTTTCTGGTCCAAAAGTGGATGTCTTCTCCTGGCCGAGTTCCAGTCCAGGAGTATTAACCTCCCATCCCATGTTACCAGACTGTTATTAGCCGTGTGTCTGTGTGTCTGTGTGTGTGACCTACATATCTCCTCAGTCTCCATGCTACGTCTGTCAGAGAACACAGTAGTCTCTCTCTGACTCCCAGGCATCATAGATCTCTCTTAAGTCTGTCTAAAAACAGACATCATGAAGTTATTATGAATCACCCCATTCCCACATTCACAGCACTCTTTAAATCAGCAGGCCAAATGTCTTCACCAGTGTGTGTGTGTCTTTGCGTTCCTCTGCTGTTGTATTTTGCTCTGTTCTCCTGTCTTGGCTGCATGCAGTCAGGAAACTCGGCTCATTCTCTGTTGGAACAATTAAGTCAACACAGCAGCACACTGACCAGAAGCCCCCAGTCATTGAGGTCATAATGATCTTCTCTTGCACTGGCCAGTAGAGTAGTGTACTGCTGGAAGATGCTGTGTCTTTGTTACAGATGTGTTTCTGTTCAGGTATTTTACATCAGGCAGTATAGATGTAGGATCTTAATTTGATCACTCTTTTGTTGCTGAGAATTTCCCACTAAACAGGAAATTTGAACTTGTAGTATATTCAAGGTTTAAAAAGGCTTTTAAAGTTTACAAATTCTGCTTTAAAATGTCAGACTTGATTTGCCGTAACTAAATCTGTCTCAACCGGTATCCTTATCAGGCCTTGATGTTAGGGAGTCAATCCACTACATAATTGCTCTTCTCATACCCAGAGAAAACTTCTTTCTATTCTAAGAAATTATGATATCCAACATCTTAAGAAAATCTAATGATATAAAACATATTAAGAAAATATGACATAAAACATTTTAAGAGAATAAAGTGATATAAAACATCTTTATACAATATAATGATATAAAATATCTTAAGATATAAGGCAGTGTTATAGGACAGTTATTTTTTTAAACATACTAAAACATGCTCGAGTCAATTAGTCAGTTTCCAACAAACCCCGACAAAAAAATGTCCATTAATGATAATCCACATAATAATTCACATTTCCTGTTGTTGCAGGATTATTTTCCTGCTGTGGCAAACTGGTTCCAAATGAACATCCTACATTTGTAGCTGGCCGAGCAGACAGACAGAGTGACAGGTCCTCATTGTTAGGTTGATGCTTTCCAGCCATCTGTGCTGCTCCACAGCCTCTACTCTACTCAGCTATTAAAGTAATCACTGCAAGTTGACGTCATCTGTCTCTGTGTGAGTTCGTTGGTGGTCTGCGGGCAATACACACACACACGGACAGACACACAATATACACACGCACACATACTGCACATGCCAGCCAGCTACACACACAAGTACAGTGCACAAATGCACGCATATATACAACATACACACATACAACGTACACACACCTCAATAAAGACAGAGAGGAAATGGGAGAGTGTGCGTGTGTAATCATTGAGTTGTACGCATTGCCTAAGGGTGGTTTTGCACACCTTGTATTTTAACATTACAGCTGGTGTCCTGTCTAAATGGCCAAAGTTACAAAGCAGTGAAGTGAAGGCGTGAGTGTCATCAGGAGAACTGGGTTTATTTTGCAGAGGCAACTAAGTGCTCTTGGATGTGATGATGACATTATAAAGGGACAGAGTTCTATCTCCCTCTCACAACCGGTTTGTTCCTCTGTTTTTGCTGCTCGGTTGAGACTGTGACTTAGTGACAGTATAGGTGGCGGTTAGAGAGGTGAGCCAGCAACTGGAGTGTTGCCAGTTCGAATCCTGGGTCCGACTGGAAAATTCTGTTGGCAAAGGTCGCTGGTATCAAATCCTAGATGTCATTGCCTGCTGTTGTGTCCTTGAGCAAGGCACTTTACCCCCACAACAGCTCCCCGGGGGCCCAGTGTGGCAGCCCCCTGCAATTCTCCCTTAATGTATGTGTGTCTTTCGGAGGGGTTTGGTTAAAAGCGGAAATCAAATTTCGGTTGGACCCTTTGTGCAATTGACCAGTAATATTAAGTATATGTTTTCCTGTAGAGCAGTCCTAATATAAAGCACACATCCTGAGGTAGGAGCAAAGAGTGATATAGCCTCAGTCCCACTTTCTCTCTCTCTCGCTGAGGCAGCTGGATAGCTCTGATACGAAAACGGAAACTGCAACCGCACCACAAACCCAAAGGTTTTTCCTTTTCCTCTGATTGTCTCTTTGAAGAGCTCCTGGAAAGGCTTTAAAAGTCTCTGGTCTTCATGCTGGTCTCCAAACAAAATGTTTGGAAACAAAACAGAACAGAACTGACCAGGGATATAGCTTGGTTATTATTCTGTAGAAATATAATTGGTTGTGTTTGTCGTCTCTGAATTTATCTTATATACAGTGTAAACCTGTCTGTGCTTGTGTGTGGAAGTGTGGCTTATCATGCGAACTTACTGTGACTGTCCCATCATTGTCTGTAGGTGTTTCTCATAGAGTGGGAGTCAGAATAATCAAATCAAACTTTATTTAAAGAGCATTTCACAAATATCGCAAATAGCAACACATTTTTCACAACCTCTAAAGGTTTCATGTGTTAAAGGGATACTTTGGAATTTTGGCAATGAGGCCATTTGTCTACTTCCCCAGAGTTAGATGAACTCGTGGATACCATTTGTGACTGGAACATGTGAACTTTCATGTGCCTAAATAACAAACTTGTATGCCATCTGTGAATATGAATAAAATGATGAGCCTTGTTGCTTTAGCCACGGAAAAAGACAAGAACCTTCCCACTAGCCATGATAATGGATGGGCAGAGATAATGGATGGGCTGGATATGCCGAGAGATGAGTTCGGATTGGGCTGCCAAGAAGCACACTTCTGTCTGTAACATGAGCTGGTCAGTATATGTAGATAATCCTTTCTAATCTTTTTTTAAATATATCACATAGTAGAACTGCAAAAGTGTTGCTCTCCACTTTCTGGAGAACAACCATGGAATCCGTGACAGAGAGTGATATTAGCTAGCTAATGTTAGCTGGCTGGCTCACTAGATAACATTACGTGTATGATCTGTGTTGTAATATTATTCATATCTCAGAGCCGTTTGCATTGCTAGTTATAGCCTAATATTAGCTAGCTAGCTAACATTGAACCTGGCTGGTTTGCTACCAGCAGATTCATGCAGGGTAGTAACGTTATGAGTTGGGATTATTGTTCATTGTTTAGCTAGCTAGCTACATGTCCAAATAAAAGACTCCACTATGCAAGTAACCATTTCACTGTACCGTTTACACCTTCTGTATCCTGTGCATGTGACAAATAAACTTAGATTTTATTTGATAGAGTATGTGTTTACCAGAGACGGTAATGTGAAGAACAACATGACCTGCACCAAAGTCAAATCGGGATATAATGTTTGACCAACGAGACAGTGTCCAAATTCTAAAATTCTCCGGTGGAATGCCCTGCTTTTATTTCATCACACTCAGAACCGTAAGCTATTTTAGGTAAGTGGCTCGCCATTAACTTGTAAATAAGGATTTTGGTGTGAGTTTATTTTCCTGTAATAATGAATAAAAATGTGTTACAGTTAAGACCTTGTCAGCTATATGATATGGTCATTATTTGAACTGGTTTGCCAGATAACTTAACATTTTTCAAAAAGTGTTTGATTTCGGGCGACAATAGAATGGTCATGATGCCACCCGCGACAACTGTCGATAGACGTAGTATAAACCAGCCTTTAGTCTTGACATTTTTGGTGGTTTAGTACATTGCCTCACATGTGAATCCTTAAAGAGATGGGCGGGGCTAAGGATTAAGAGGGTGTCAACAATGCTGAATGGGTGTAGACAAAGAAGAGCTCTCCAGTAGGTGTAGAATTACATTCCCATTGTTCCTCAACTGTAGTGTATGATATACCTTTTTCTACCTCTGAGTCTCTACTTTTCCAATATGAAAGAAGTTAGAGGTAGTTTCGCGAGCCAATGCTAACTAGCGTTGACGCAATGACTGCTAGCAGATACCCATAGACTTCCAGTCATTACGATAAGTAGATAAACATTCTTTACAGTTTATGTAAAGTACCTGTCAAAAGTTTGGACATTTCTACTCATTATTTTTACATTGTAGAATAATAGAGAAGACATCAAAACTATGAAATCATGTAGTATGAATGTAAGTAAGCATTCATCGAGAGAGAGAGAGAGAGAGAGACCAGTGTGCAACAGATGGAGAGATATGATACAGGAAGCATCTTCTGAGGAAGCTTTGTCATTCTGGTATTTGGCGCTCTATCTTTCCCCTTCTCCAATCTACATCTTGATCCCTTACTTTGTCTCCCTACCTCCTCCTTTCAGGCCCTTCTCTTTCTCTTGCTCTCTCACCCCTTGGTCTATCAAACACACACACACAGCCCAGTGAGGGTAGTCTGGTGTGGCGTGTGTGAATTAGTGCTGACCTTGGCTTCCATCATCCAGCCATTCAGTCACAGCTTGAGAAACGTTTAGGGCCAGAGAGTTCCCCAGTCACCCCCCCCCCCCCCAACCCCTCTCCCTTCACTTCCCCAAACCCCCCACCCCTTAGTAGACATATATAGGAAATCCCAAATGACACCTTATTTCCAGTTCTATATTATAGTGCACTACATTTGAACAGTTCACTATACAGGGAATAGGGTGTCATTTGAGAAACAGTCGCACACTTCTATAGACCACTATCAGGAGAGAACCAGTGTAAGATATGAGTCAGCTTGTAGTGACTGGATAACTGGGGTTGTAATAGTGAAGAAACCCCCCTAGAACAGGGTTATTTAATGTAACTTGTGTGTTCAGCTTTGTCATTGGAAAATATTCAGAATGAATCTAGAATCTACATTGTTAGGGATCAACTGAGGTCTAATAATGTCTGAAATGACACAGGCACACTAGAGCTGACCCAATTTAGTCGACTGGTCGATTGTTTGTTGATAGGCTGTTGGTCGACCAAGATTTCTTTAGTCGAGCAGTCGCAAAATATGAGATTTTTTAAATAAAAATCATGGTGTACAAGACAACTGACTGATTCACACCTGTCTGAGTGAATGGAACCATCGTTGAGGCTGTGGGGATGGCACAGTCCATCAGTCGAAGACAGTTGTCTTGTACACCATGATTTTTATAGAAAATACAAATGTTTTGCTCCTGCTCTACTAAAGAAATCTCGGTCGTCCAACAGCCTATCGACCAAACAATCAGTGCTACTGAAATAGATATTCCATTAAAAATCAGCCGTTTCCAGCTACAAAAGTAATTTACAACATTAACAATGTCTACACTGTATTTCTGATCAATTTGATGTTATTTTAATGGACAAAAATGTGCTTTTCTTTCAAAAACAAGGACATTTCTAAGTGACCCCAAACTTTTCAATGGTTGTGTATATCTACATAAATAAGACAGATCCTGCTTCTGTTCTCTGTTTTAGTGTTTGTTTAATAGCCTACTGATTCTGTGAGCACCAACCCTCATGCAACAATTTCACAAATTCGTCTGTTTTCAATCTTTTCTATGTTGTAATAAAGGCATTACGCTTTTCTTTCTCGTTTGACCAGCCTCTGGTATTATTTATAATTTATTTAGTGTTTACACTGTTCCAAATGTTCAGAAAAATTCTAATAATAATAATAACCCTCCTTTTTCCTTAATCTCCTTCTTATTGTTATTATTATTATTATTATTATTATCATCATGAATATAAATATGAATAGGTCATTTCATTATCATTAGTAGGCTTAGTATAGCAGCCTTGTATAACCACCATCGAGCTGTAGGCCTAAGAGCACATCCTGTTTAGTCTTAATACCGCACAGTAGCGGTGCGTGAGTAAAATCATTGGGGAGCGAAGCCCCCCCCCCACCCAAAAAAGCCATACAACAACCTATGTGTTGTGATAATTGCGTTGTTTGCTCTATAATTTGTTAATTCATATGCCTTGCGACCATGATATATAGGCCTAAGGGCCAAGACAATAAGAATAAGAAATACCAATTCAACCACACCTTTGTTTTTGTCACTCCTGCTCCCGCTCTCCCTCCCTAGCGCTCCAGGGCGCCAGGAAGCCCTGCATTACGCACACCTGCTTCCCTTGTCACACCCATCAGCGATTCATTGCACTCACCTGGACTCAATCACCTTTATTATTTCCTTCCCTATATCTGTCTGTTCCCCAGCTCTGTTCCCTGCTTCGGCATTAATTGTCATATGTCGTTGTGTTACCCGTGTGCTGACGCTGTTCCTGTCTTGTTCCATGTCTGTTCCTTATTAAATGTTGACTCCCCGTACCTGCTTCTCTACTCCAGCATTGGTTCTCACAGAATGATGGCTTTTCGGTTGGTGGTGACGACAGGTCCGGGGGCCGCCGCCGATGGAACCTGGAAACCTGGGGGTGCCTTAGATGGATTCCACTCCCTAGCTGGCTCGATAAATTCCTTGCCCCGGTTGGCTCGGCAGGCGCCCATCCCACATCAGGCCTTTGCTGTATCGTCAGGGTTTTACCGCTCAGCCGGCTCCCCAGGCGTCTACGCCTTAGCCGGCTCGACAGGCTCCCACGTCCCAGAGGGATCATCAGGCTGTCACGCCTCAACCGGATTGTCAGGCTCCCACGTCCCAGAGGGATCATCAGGCTGTCACGCCTCAACCGGATCGTCAGGCTCCCACGTCCCAGAGGGATCATCAGGCTGTCACGCCTCAACCGGATCGTCAGGCTCCCACGTCCCAGAGGGATCATCAGGCTGTCACGCCTCAACCGGATCGTCAGGCTCCCACGCCTCAGCCAGTTCACCAGGTTCCTACGCCTCAACCGGATCGTCAGGCTCCCATGTCCCAGAGGAATCATCAGGCTGTCACGCCTCAACCGGATCGTCAGGCTGCACTGTATAACCTGCACTGTAATATGCACGTAGCACTTGCTCCATACCTTCTTTGTCTTGATCTCCAGTAATTTATTCCACACATCTGACTATGGGTGGAGGTGGTGTCAGTAGGGTTGTTGAAGGACTGATGAGGATTGGCTAGGAAACTGACTGACCTTACTTTGCTTCAGTAAATCTGAGTTTAAGGGGTACATTGCACTTTATTTTCAAACTGAACATGGTGAGAGGGTGCTCTCTGTAACTTTGATAACCCAGAGGGAAAGGAGATCTGATTGACTGAGAGCTGTTGGTCAGATGTTATCACCAGAGCAGCTGGATCACAAAACATAACTATAAAAAAACATTTATTTGTGAGTTGTTCCTTTTCCTCAGGAAGCTGAGATCATGATATACTATAGCCAGTGAGACATTTATTGCAGGGTATTGATTATTGAACTGCCTATTAAGTAGAGTGATCTTCCATTCTATAGCTGATGAACGAATACAGAAGTGATCTCTTAAGTCAGATGTTAGGCGGAGGTTGTTGAACCAGCCCTTAGAGAGTGGAGGAAGCTATTAATGCAGCTAGCTATTCATCCCCTTGTTTCACCACCAACCTGAAAAAGAAAACAGAAACACTGTGTTAGTGAAGATATACATCTCCCTGGATTTCTTTATGATTTTTTACTCTGTGCATCTGGAACTAGGGTGTGTGAACAACCTAAAAGTGCAGAGCAACCCTTGAAGCAACCCCAAGGATTCCTCCTTCTAATCTAGTCCTTCTCCCCCGAACAGTAGAGCTAATGCTGAGAACACACACAGTCCACAAACTTCCCGTGCATAACCTTACGCTAATATTTCTAGCATAACCTATATTACACAATCTTGCTGCTGATTAGGGTAAATAAGGGAATTTTTATTTTTAATTCACCTTTTATTTAACCATTTAGGCCAGTTGAGAAGAGGTTCTCATTTACAACTGTGACATTGTCAAGATAAAGCAAAGCAGTGCGACAAAAACAACAACACGGAGTTACACAAAAACAGACGTACAGCACTTCCGGCGCTAACAGAGATGGCCGCCTCGCTTTGCGTTCCTAGGAAACTATGCAGTATTTTGTTTTTTTATGTGTTATTTCTTGCATTGGTACCCCAGGTAATCTTAGGTTTTATTACATACAGTCGGGAGGAACTATTGGATATAAGAGCAACTCATCATTACGACCAGGAATATGACTTTTCCGAAGCGGATCCTCTGTTTTGCCCACCACCCAGGATAATGGATCAGATCCTAGCCGACGAACCAAAACAACGACGCCGTAAAAGGGGCAGACGAAGCGGTCTTCTGGTCAGGCTCCGGAGACGGGCACATCGCGCACCGCTCCCGAGCATACTGCTCGCCAATGTCCAGTCCCTTGACAACAAGGTAGATGAAATCCGAGCAAGGGTAGCATTCCAGAGAGACATAAGAGAATGTAAAGTTCTTTGCTTCACGGAAACATGGCTCACACGAGACACGCTATCGGAGTCGGTAGAGCAAGCTGGTTTCTTCACGCATTGCGCCGACAGAAACAAGCATCTTTCTGGTAAGAAGAAGGGGGGGGGGGTATGCCTTGTGATTAACGAGACTTGGTGTGATCATAACAACATACAGGAACTCAAGTCCTCCTGTTCACCTGACTTAGAATTCCTCACAATCAAATGTCGACCACATTATCTACCAAGAGAATTCTCTTCGATTATAATCACAGCCGCATATATTCCCCCCCAAGCAGACACATCGGTGGCCCTTAAGGAACTTCATTTGACTCTATGTAAACTGGAAACCACATATCCTGAGGCTGCATTCATTGTAGCTGGGGATTTTAACAAGGCTAATCTGGATCATTGTTATTCTAATTTCCGTGATGCATAAAAGGCCCTCCCCTGCCCTCCTTTCGGAAAAGCTGACCACGACCCCATTTTGTTGCTTCCAACCTTTAGACAGAAAATAAAACAGGAAGCTCCCGCGCTTAGGTCTGTTCAACGCTGGTCCGACCAGTCTGATTCACACTTCAAGATTGCTTCGATCATGTGGACTGGGATATTTTCCGCATTGCGTCAAACAACAACATTAACAAATGCGCTGATTCGGTGAGTGAGTTTATTAGCAAGTGCATCGGCGATGTTGTACCCACAGCAACTATTAAAACATTCCCAAACCAGAAACCATGGATTGATGGCAGCATTCGCACGAAACTGAAAGTGCGAACCACTGCTATTAATCAGGGCATGGTGACCAGAAACATCACCGAATACAAACAGTGTAGCTATTCCCTCCGCAAGGCAATCAAACAAGCTAAACGTCAGTATAGAGACAAAGTAGAGTCGCAATTCAACGGCTCAGACACAAGAGGTATGTGGCAGGGTCTACAGTCAATCACAGATTACAAAAATAAAACCAGCCCCGTTGCGGACCAGGATGTCTTGCTCCCAGACAGACTAAACAACTTCTTTGCTCGCTTTGAGGACAATACAGTGCCACTGACACGGCCCGCTACCAAAACCTGCGGACTCTCCTTCACTGCAACCGACGTGAGTAAAACATTTAAACGTGTTAACCCTCGCAAGGCTGCAGGTCCAGACGGCATCCGCAGCCGAGTCCTCGGAGCATGCGCAGACCAGCTGGCTGGTGTGTTTTGGGACATATTCAATCAATCCTTATCCCAGTCTGCTGTTCCCACATGCTTCAAGAGGGCCACCATTGTTCCTGTTCTCAAGAAAGCTAAGGTAACTGAGCTAAACAACTACCGCCCCGTAGCAGTCACTTCCGTCATCATGAAGTGCTTTGAGAGACTAGTCAAGGACCATATCACCTCCACCCTACCTGGACACCCTTGATCCACTCCAATTTGCTTACCGCCCCAATAGGTCCACAGACGACGCAATTGCAACCACACTGCACACTGCCCTAACCCATCTGGACAAGAGGAATACCTATGTGAGAATGCTGTTCATTGACTACAGCTCAGCATTTAACACCATAGTATCCTCAACTCTTGGCTTGGGCAAGTTGCTGCAGGGGGTTCTGAGCTGTTGACCGGGGTAGGGGTAGCCAGGTGGAAATCATGGCCAGCCGTAGAAAAATGCTTATTGAAATGAGAGATTATTGTAGATTTATCGGTGGTGACAGTGTCTCCTAGTCTCAGTGCAGTGGGCAGCTGGGAGGAGGTGCTCTTATTCTCCATGGGCTTTAGTGTCCCAAAACATTTTGGAATGAGTGCTACAGGATGCAAATATCTGTTTGAAAAAGCTAACCTTAGCTTTCCTAACTGACTGAGTATATTGGTTCCTGACTTCCCTGAAAAGTTCCATATCGTGGGGGATATTCGTTCCATGCTAATGCAGAACGCCACAGGATGTTTTTGTGCTGGTCTAGGGCAGTCAAGTCTGGGGTGAACCAAGGGCTATATCTGTTCTTAGTTCTACATTTTTTGAATGGGGCATGCTTATTTAAGATGGTGAAGGAAGCACTTTAATAGAGCAACCAGGCATCCTCTACTGACGGGATGAGGTCAATATCCTTCCAGGATACCCGGGCCAGGTCGATTAGAAAGGCCTGCTCACTGAAGTGTTTTATAGGGCATCTGACAGTGATGAGGGGTGGTCTTTAGACCGTGGACCCATTACGCATGCAGGCAATGAGGCAGTGATCGCTGAGATCCTGGTTGAAGACAACAGAGGTGTATTTGAAGGGCAGGTTGGTCAGGATGACATCTAAGAGGGTGCCCATGGCTACGGATTTGGGGTTGTACCTGGTCAGTTCCTTGATAATTTGTGTGAGATTGAGGGCATCAAGCTTAGATTGTAGGATGGCCGGGGTGTTAAGCATGTCCCAGTTTAGGTAACCTAAGAGTACAAACTCTGGAGATAGGGGGGCAATCAATTCACATATGATGTCCAAGGCACAGCTGGGGGCTGAATGGGGTCTATAACAAGCAGCAATGGTGAGAGTCTTGTTTCTGGGAAGGTGGATTTTTAAAAGTAGAAGCTCGAATTGTTTGGGAACAGACCTGGATAGTATTACAGAACTCTGCAGGCTATCTCTGCAGTAGATTGCAACTCTGCCTCCTTTAGCAGTTCTATCTTGTCAGAAAATGTTATAGTTAGGGATGGAAATTTCAGGATTTTTGGTGGCCTTCCTAAGCCAGGATTCAGGCATGGCTAGGACATCCGGGTTGGCGGTTGTCCTACGGTTACGGTTACAGAAGTCAACAAATGGGAGCGCCTGGGGAATGGGAGTGGTGCAGGGGGCTGCAGGGCTTGGGTTAACCTCTACATCACCAGAGTAACAGAGTAGGAGTAGGATAAGGGTACGGCTAAAGGCTATAAGAACTGGTCGTCTAGTGCGTTCGGAACAGAGGAACAGATTTCTGGGCGCGGAAGAATAGATTCAAGGCATAATATACAGACAAGCGTATGGAAGGATGTGAGTACAGTGGAGGTAAACCTAGGCATTGAGTGACAATGAGAGAGATTTTGTCTCTAGAGGCACCAGTTAAGCCATGTGAGGTCACCGCATGTGTGGGGGGTCGAACAAAAGGGCTATTTAAGGCATATTAGGCAGGGCTGGAGGCTCTACAGTCACTAACCAAAACAGCAATAGACAAGGCATATTGACATTAGGGAGAAGCATGTGTAGCCGAGTGATCATAGGGTCCAGTGAGTAGCAATACATGAGTCAGGTAGCCAATTCAGTAGTGCTACTGCACTAGGCGAGCTGGAGACATGGCGATTCAGACAGCTAGCGGGCCGGGGATAGCAGATGGGCCTCCGGGGACGTCGCAACAGAAGAGCCTGTTGAAACCACCTCAGACGGTTATTTCGGCAGACCAGTCGTGATGGATCGGCGGGTCTTTGTGTCGGCAGTAAAGTGTCCAAGCCAATTGGCAAACAAGGTATTGTAGCCCAAGAATTGTCTGAATTTGCTAGCCGGGAGATGGGCCTAGCTCGAGGCTAGCTCCAGGGTAAATGGTGCTTGCTTCGGGACGGAGACGTTAGCCAGGAGTAGCCACTCAGATAGCATCTAGCTAGCTCCGATGACCCGGTGTAAAGGTTCAGAGTTTGTAGGAATACGGAGATGTGGTTGAGAAAAAGCAGACCGATATGCTCTGGGATTATATCGCGCTGCGCAGACTGGCAGGAATTGACCGGGCTGAGGCTGGCTGATGTCGGAGTTAACGGTGATGACCGCTAGCAGTGGCTAGTTAGCTGGCTAGCTTCTAGTGAGGGTTCCGGTTCTAAAGTATAAAAAATAGCAGATCCGTACCACATTGGGTGAGGCGGGTTGCAGGACAGTATGTTCAGTCCGTAGATGGAAATTGAGATTAAAAATATATACGAAGAAAACGATGTATATACAGAGGACTGGACGGGACAAAACAAAAACAGACGTCTGACTGCTACGCCATCTTGGATACATGATGCGGAGTGCAGATGTAGATTTTATTAGACAGTATGCGCTGTTAAACAGTTTCCCTATCTCTCCAGGTGACATGGCTCCCTCTTAAACCTTATGCTCAGACTCCTCAGGGTGGGTGGAAAATACCATAACATTTTGTCTGGGAGCCAAAACTGACAGAGCTCCTGACTGGTTAACCAGTGGTCTCTCTGGAGATGCTGTGGTTTTATGATTTAAGCAGGTTGTTCACTTGGTGTGTGTGTGTGCATGTATGTGTTTGTGTGTTATTCTCTATAATGCATCATCTCTGTTCCTTCTACAGATCCTGAAGAGAAGACTTGTGTAACCAGGCCTGAAGGGGACCGTTTGTCTCGGACTCTTCTTCAATAATCCACACAAAAGGTTAGTATATTCAGCATACACAGCATGGTCGAAAATATGCAGAACAGTAGATGTGAAAGAATTCTGAATCTGATTCCGATTCCAAAATAGATTTATTGACCTCATGGAGAACTTCATTGTTACAAGTGTAGAGAGGAGTATGCAGGAGGTAGTTGCAGGTTTAGAACTACTGAGTTTCTTAAAGCGCTATATATATATAGTACTGTGCAAAGGTTTTAGGCAGGTGTGAAAAAATGCTGTAAAGTAAGAATGCTTTTAAAAATAGACATGTTAATAGATTATATTTATCAATTAACTGAATGCAAAGTGAGTGAACACTAAATAAAATCCATATGGGACGCTAGTGTCCCACCTGGCCGACATCTGGTGAAATTGCAGAGCGCCAAATTCAAAATATAGAAATATTCATAATAAACATTCATAAAATACACAAGTGTTATACATCGGCTTAAAGATTAACTTCTTGTTAATCCAGCTGTTCTGTCAGATTTCAAAAAGGCTTTATGGCGAAAGCATACCATGCAATTATCTGAGGACAGCGCCACGCTTACAAAAACATACAAACATTTTCCAGCCAAGTAGATTAAGATCGGCCTGTCGCTTCCTCGCCTGATTCTCCTACTGGGACAGGTGTCCCCGCAATAGGAGCAGAGACCCTGTTGACCTGCGGTGTTGACCTTCCTCTTGAGGAAGGTGCATCGTGCCCACCTCCATGGGCTCAGTCTCACTGGAGGTTTCTGGGAGAGACCCGAACCCCCGGGATGGGCGACGACAATCACGCAGGAAATTATCCAGGCAGATAGCCATGTCGATGAGCTGGTCCAGCCTGAGTTCTGGACATCCGCCTGTAGTCCACTCCGGAAAACCATCAACAGGGCGTGGTTGTTCCAGCCAGTGGACACAGCCACCGTCTGAAAATCCTGAGCGTACTCAGACGCTGTCCTGGACCCCTGGTGTAGACGGAGGAGATGCTATCCTTCCTCTCGGCCCTCTGTAGGGTAGTCGAAAACGGCACGGAAGAGTTGGGTGAAGCGTTCATAGAACTGCACTTCTGGACCTTCCCTCTCCCAGTCGGCGTGCGCCCACTCCAGAGCCCAGCCTGCCAGCATCGAGATCACCAAGGCCACCTTGTCCCTCTCGGAGGCCGTCCCGGCATGACGGGCAAGGTGGAGGTCACACTGCAGGAGAAACCCCCTACAGTGAGCTGGGGTCCCGTCTAACCGCTCCGGAAGGGGCAGGTGAATGTTTCTGATCTGACCAGGTGATGTAGATGGTAGTGGGGTGGTTGGAACGACCGCGGGGAGCTGGGAAGGTGATGGTGTAGCCTGCAGCTGGCGTATGGTCCCGAGCACCTCATCCTTGGCTAACCCGAGGTGCTCCAGGCACGATTCGTGGTGGAGCTTCACTCCTATAGCAGAAAGGTCGGGATGTCCTGCTGCTTCCTGTTCTCTAGGGTCGGTCATTGTGTGTAGAGAGGAGTAGGAAAGAGGCAGTCACAGGTTTAGAACTATTGAGTTTATTCTAGCACTATATATATAAAAGCGGGACGAAACCCAAAGTGCAAAATAATACAGTACTCAGGATATAGTAGGAGAGATTCCTCTTAGGGAAATGTGTGACATTCATTCTACAACTTAACTTGCACAACCTGCCACATGCTGCTTTTCCATGTTATTTAGAACAAATCAGATTAGGAGAAATAATAAAACCTGTTGCATAATAATACCTGACACTGTAGCTAACCTTGTCCTCTCAAACAAAGAGATTCATAGTTTCCTGTCTATGTTGGTATTGTATTGGGTTCCTGGCACCTGTCTTGACCTGGTGCAATGACAGTCTTGTCCCCAAGGTCCTATTGTCCTACTGTAAGCAGGTGTCAGCTGATATGACACACTGGATTTTGAAACCAAGTTGTCTGAGTGCCACAAGACTGTGTTAGCCTCTGAGCTAAACCTGAGTAGGCATTAGTTTGGGGGTCTCAGGTAAGTTTTCTCACCATGTAAGCATTACATATGCTAGGGGCTCATAACCCCAGTAGCCAGGCCAAAACTAGTGTAGTAAACAGTTTTACACCCCTTTTTTATTTTGTCAAGCATTTACACACCTATGCCGAAAAATTCATTGAAAGTATAGGAAACTTTACTTTATTCACTGTGAATGGCGATTTTTTTACCACTACATCACTGGCCAAAACATATTGTAGCCTAATGTACTCCAGCCGTTGGGGAGTATATAAGTTCATGGGCTGTTTTCATTGTCTCCCCCCCCCCCCCCCTCCTGACATGAAGGATCAGTCCAGTCTATTTATTAAGTGGAACTGGCAGGATTGGGGGGGCAATGTTTTTCCAATATGGAGGAAAAACCATGGTGTAAGTGATACTGCTCTAGCCTGCATGGCTGGACCACCTGGGTAGGTCGTCTAAAAAGGGGAAAACCTCTGAAACAACAAGCGCAATAATCACCGTTGACTGTCACTGGCCTGGGCAGAGAGGACAGAGGAGAGAAGAGGATAGGGAGATTTCAGAGGGTGTCAGGGGTTCACTTCCTGTTATCTGGAGCCTGTTTTGGTGCTGACTTCCTATCTCTGCATACAGGATCGGAGATACAGCCTGTAGGTTTCTATAGGGGAGGAATGTTATCTTTTTAGTCTTAGTTATTATCTGGGTGATTTTTTTGCGATGACATCGATGTGGGTTCTTCAGTGGTTCACACCAGGAGCACCACAGAAACTGTTTTTATGTATTTGGTGTGTGTGTGTGTGTGTGTGTGTGTGTGTGTGTGTGTGTGTGTGTGTGTTTTTTTATGTATTTGGTGTATGTGTGTGTGTGTGTGTGTGTGCATGTTTTTATGTATTTGGTGTGTGTGTGTGCATGTTTTTATGTATTTGGTGTGTGTGTGTGTGTGTGTGTGCATGTTTTTATGTATTTGGTGTGTGTGTGTGTGTGTGTGTGTGTGCATGTTTTTATGTATTTGGTGTGTGTGTGTGTGTGTGTGTGTGTGTGTGTGTGTGTGTGTGTGTGTGCATGTTTTTATGTATTTGGTGTGTGTGTGTGTGTGTGTGTGTGTGTGTGTGCATGTTTTTATGTATTTGGTGTATGTGTGTGTGTGTGTGTGTGTGTGTGTGTGTGTGTGCATGTTTTTATGTATTTGGTGTGTGTGTGTGTGTGTGCACATGCATGTTTTTATGTACCTTGGCATCTTCCAAAGAGGTAGGTGTTTATATGAGTACCTCTCACTGGTGGATCATTCATGTGTACAGTAGGAGAGGAGTAGGTAGAGGCCTCCTGAGTGGTGCAGCGGTCATAGTGCTTGAGGCGTCACTACAGACCCGGGTTTGATCCCAGGCTGTGTCACAACCAGACGTTACTGGGAGTCCCATAGTGCGACGCACAATTGGCCCAGCGCTGTCCGGGTTAGGGGAGGATTTGGCCGGGGGGACTTTACTTGGCTCATCGCACTCTAGCGACTCCTTGTGGAGGGCTGGGCATCTGCAGGCTGACTTTGATCGTCAGTTGAACGGTGTTTCCTCCGACATTGGTGTTTCTGGCTTCCGGGTGTTAAGAAGCTCAGTTTGGCAAGTCGTGTTTTGGAGGACGCATGACTCAACCTTCGTCTCTCCTGTGCCCGTTGAGGAGTTGCATCAATGAGACAAGATCTTAACTGGATATGATCAATTGGGGAGAAAAAGTGGGGTAAAAGACAAAAAACAGAGGAGTAGGTAGAAGTTGATCCTCATGTGTAGTATTAGAGGAGTAGTTAGAAGTTGATCCTCGTGTGTAGTATTAGAGGAGTAGGTAGAAGTTGATCCTCGTGTGTAGTATTAGAGGAGTAGGTAGAAGTTGATCCTCGTGTGTAGTATTAGAGGAGTAGGTAGAAGTTGATCCTCGTGTGCAGTATTAGAGGAGTAGGTAGAAGTTGATCCTCGTGTGTAGTATTAGAGGAGTAGGTAGAAGTTGATCCCCGTGTGTAGTATTAGATGAGTAGGTAGAAGTTGATCCCCGTGTGTAGTATTAGAGGAGTAGGTAGAAGTTGATCCCCGTGTGTAGTATTAGAGGAGTAGGTAGAAGTTGATCCTCGTGTGTAGTATTAGAGGAGTAGGTAGAAGTTGATCCTCGTGTGTAGTATTAGAGGAGTAGGTAGAAGTTGATCCTCGTGTGTAGTATTAGAGGAGTAGGTAGAAGTTGATCCTCGTGTGTAGTATTAGAGGAGTAGGTAGAAGTTGATCCTCGTGTGTAGTATTAGAGGAGTAGGTAGAAGTTGATCCTCGTGTGTAGTATTAGAGGAGTAGGTAGAAGTTGATCCCCGTGTGTAGTATTAGAGGAGTAGGTAGAAGTTGATCCTCGTGTGTAGTATTAGAGGAGTAGGTAGAAGTTGATCCTCGTGAGTAGTATTAGAGGAGTAGGTAGAAGTTGATCCTCGTGTGTAGTATTAGAGGAGTAGGTAGAAGTTGATCCTCGTGTGTAGTATTAGAGGAGTAGGTAGAAGTTGATCCTCGTGTGTAGTATTAGAGGAGTAGGTAGAAGTTGATCCCCGTGTGTAGTATTAGAGGAGTAGGTAGAAGTTGATCCTCGTGTGTAGTATTAGAGGAGTAGGTAGAAGTTGATCCTCGTGTGTAGTATTAGAGGAGTAGGTAGAAGTTGATCCTCGTGTGTAGTATTAGAGGAGTAGGTAGAAGTTGATCCTCGTGTGTAGTATTAGAGGAGTAGGTAGAAGTTGATCCTCGTGTGTAGTATTAGAGGAGTAGGTAGAAGTTGATCCTCGTGTGTAGTATTAGAGGAGTAGGTAGAAGTTGATCCTCGTGTGTAGTATTAGAGGAGTAGGTAGAAGTTGATCCTCGTGTGTAGTATTAGAGGAGTAGGTAGAAGTTGATCCTCGTGTGTAGTATTAGAGGAGTAGGTAGAAGTTGATCCTCGTGTGTAGTATTCACAGGTCACAATGGAGAGGACATTTAAAAAAAAAAATGTGTGTAGATATATATATTTATATTTCACCTTTATTTTACCAGGTAGGCTAGTTGAGAACAAGTTCTCATTTACAACTGCGACCTGGCCAAAATAAAGCAAAGCAGTTAACACATACCACAACACAGAGTTACACATGAAATAAACAAACATACAGTCAATAATACAGTTGAAAAAGTTTATATACAGTGTGTGCAAATGAGGTAGGATAAGGGAGGTAAGGCAATAAATAGGCCATGGCGGCGAAGTAATTACAATATACCAATTAAACACTGGAGTGATAGATGTGCAGAAGATGAATGAGCAAGTAGAGATACTGGGATGCAAAGGAGCAAGATAAATAAATAAATACAGTATGGGGATGAGGTAGTTGGATGGGCTATTTACAGATGGGCTATGTACAGGTGCAGTGATCGGTGAGCTGCTCTGACAGCTGGTGCTTAAAGCTAGTGAGGGAGATATGAGTCTCGTAGATGACCTGGAGCCAGTGGGTTTGGCAACAAGTATGAAGTGAGGATCAGCCAACGAGAGCATACAGGTCGCATTGGTGGGTAGTATATGGGGCTTTGTGACAAAACGGATGGCACTGTGATAGACTGCATCCAATTTGTTGAGTAGAGTGTTGGAGGCTATTTTGTAAATGACATAGGATTGGTAGGATAGTCAGTTTTACGAGGGTATGTTTAGCAGCATGAGTGAAGGATGCTTTGTATGTGAAATAGGAAGCCGATTCTTGATCTAATTTTGAATTGGAGATGCTTAATGTGAGTCTGGAAGGAGAGTTACAGTCTAGCCAGACACCTAGGTATTTATAGTTGTCCACATATTCTAAGTCAGAACCGTCCAGAGTAGTGATGCTTTGGTGTAGTGTAACATGGATGGAACAGGTGGGTGTGCGTGTGTCAGACACTAGAATGAGAGCAGTAGAAGTATTTGCCCGAGGGTGTGACTGTAACACTGTTCTTTGTCTCCAGGTGAAAACCCGTTCACATCTAAGTTACCCCCGAAACCAGCCAGACAATACCTACACACGTCTACATCTTTCACTTTCTCAGCTTCTCTTTCTCTCCTCAGTTCCACTTTCCTTTCTACCTCCCTCCTCATCTTTCTACATCTTTACCCCCCCCACCCCACCCCCCCTTAATGTGTTTAGCTGTGAGCGGGAAGGGTTGCTGGGATCAGAGGTGATATCACTGGATACTCTAATTACTCTAGGAAAGCTGAGATTCTTAGCCAGTGTACTCCCCCACACCTCTGCGGACCAGGGAGTGCTTACTGTTGATTGGAACAGGGTATTCCCTGGTTTTCCTGGGAGTACACATACGCACAGTCCCAGGTCCGACCTGAGGGCCTTTGGTGTAAAGCATCCAGCCAAATTTCCAGCTAGCAGGAAGTCCATAGTGTTCTGTACTGGGGAGCTCAGTGGGAGAGTTGGTTACCCTCAGGCCAGTTTGTTTGGATTAAACTGCTGTCACCCCCTGGTCAGGACACAACCCCTCCAGAACAATATTAATCTACCCTGACTCCCTGTAGGGAAAACAGGCCTTCACAGAGGGTTTGGACTTTCCTTTCCCCATTCCATTCTGCGGTCATGTGAAGGGCTAAGGTGGGGCTGGAAAAGGTTAAGTATAATGGGAACAGTGTTAAGGCCTACAGAGCCTGTTGGTCAGTGGGAAATGGGGTTTTAAGACCTTACCAAAAAGCAGTGTTTTGATTGTCAGTGTCTGGGTGTTGAATAGTTTCCTGATCTCTACTGGTCTTTGTGAGAGCTGCTGTATACTGCGGAGGATGTTATCTGGGTTTGTTTGGTTGCTTTTCTCCACCTATTTAGTGTGTGTGTGTGTGTATGTGTGTATGTGTGTGTGTGTGTCCTATAATCCTCTCCAATGAGAATCAGTATCACCTTCACCAAGTATATTTACACATACTCAGAATTTTATGTAACACTCTCACCAGGCTTGAATTTGACTCTCACGATATTACCTTACATAGAATATCTGAACAGCATGGGATATTAGGTGAGAAGGACATCTCCAATAAGAATCTATTGTAAACTCGCTAGGATGATGACAACTAGGGGATTCACTTCAGATATAATGATTATGGATTTTTTATTTTGTAAGGATATGCTTTCCCATGCATTCAATTAAACAGTAAATGACTCCACCAATGCTGCAGACATAAGGTTTTTACATTTTCAATGTACCAAATCAAAAGAAATGAACATTATATGTCAGTCTCTACTAAGTCTTTCTTAGCGAAAATAATAACTCTTATAAAATCAAATCACTATTTCCCTTCAAAACTCGGTAGATAGTCTCTATGGGCCAGATGGCTGGTTGGTGAGGACCACAGCATAGTCCTTTAGTCTCTATGGGCCAGATGGCTGGTTGGTGAGGACCACAGCATAGTCCTTTAGACTCCATGGGCCAGATGGCTGGTTGGTGAGGACCACAGCATAGTCCTTTAGTCTCTATGGGCCAGATGGCTGGTTGGTGAGGACCACAGCATAGTCCTTTCGTCTCTATGGGCCAGATGGCTGGTTGGTGAGGATCACAGCATAGTCCTTTAGTCTCTATGGGCCAGATGGCTGGTTGGTGAGGACAACAGCATAGTCCTTTAGTCTCTATGGGCCAGATGGCTGGTTGGTGAGGACCACAGCATAGTCCTTTAGTCTCTATGGGCCAGATGGCTGGTTGGTGAGGACCACAGCATAGTCCTTTCGTCTCTATGTGCCAGATGGCTGGTTGGTGAGGACCACAGCATAGTCCTTTAGTCTCTATGGGCCAGATGGCTGGTTGGTGAGGACCACAGCATAGTCCTTTAGTCTCTATGGGCCAGATGGCTGGTTGGTGAGGACCACAGCATAGTCCTTTAGTCTCTATGTGCCAGATGGCTGGTTGGTGAGGACCACAGCATAGTCCTTTCGTCTCTATGGGCCAGATGGCTGGTTGGTGAGGACCACAGCATAGTCCTTTAGTCTCTATGTGCCAGATGGCTGGTTGGTGAGGACCACAGCATAGTCCTTTAGTCTCTATGGGCCAGATGGCTGGTTGGTGAGGACCACAGCATAGTCCTTTAGTCTCTATGTGCCAGATGTCTGGTTGGTGAGGACCACAGCATAGTCCTTTCGTCTCTATGGGCCAGATGGCTGGTTGGTGAGGACCACAGCATAGTCCTTTAGTCTCTATGGGCCAGATGGCTGGTTGGTGAGGACCACAGCATATTCCTTTAGTCTCTATGGGCCAGATGGCTGGTTGGTGAGGACCACAGCCCTTTAGTCTCTATGGGCCAGAAGAAACTTTTCAGGTAGCATAGTCCTTTAGTCTCTATGGGGCGGTTGGTGAGAGGATCATTTAGTCTCTATGGGCCAGTTTTGGTCATGAGTGAATTTCTGGAGGTGGGGACCGGGTGGGAGGGGTTGGCGATGATCTTTCCTGCACGCTTCCTTGCCCTGGAGTTGTGCAGGACCTCGACCGAAGGAAGGTGGCAGCTGATGACCTTTCTGCAGACCATTGCACTTTACCCTGGCAGCAGGCAGACTCAGACCCAAACCAGACTATGATAGAGGAGGTGAGGATGGACTCAACAATTGATGCGTAAAACCAGATCAGGATTGACTGGGAGATGTTGAGTTTTTTCACCTGCCACAAGTAGTCCATCCGCTGGTGTGCCTTCTTGGTGACCACTGTGATGTTGTCCTCCAACTTGAAGTTGTGGGAGATGATGGCCCACAGGAATTTGAAGGATTCAGCCATGCTAACAGTTGAGCCATTAATCTCCAGGCGGAGAGATGGTGGGAGGAGTTTTCTGAAGTCAACCACCATCTCCATGGTTTTGTCTGTGTTGAGTTCCAGGTTATTGCGACTGCACCAGGCCACCAGCCGGTCGAACTCTCCACGGTTCATTGACTCATCGCCGTTGGTGATGAGACCGACCAGAGTGGTGTCATCTGCAAACTTGAGTAGTTTGACAGATGCGATATTGGAGGTGCTGTCATTGGTGTAGAGTGAGTGAGTAGAGGTGAGAGCATGCATCCTTGCAGCGCTCCGGTACTGAGGGATAAAGAGTCCGAAAGGTGTTTTCCCAGCTTCACGTGTTGCGTCCTGTTGGTCAGGAAGTCAGTGATCCACTGACAGATGGAGCTGGACATGTTCAGCTGGGAGAGTTTATCATGTAGCAGTTCTGGGATGATGGTATTGAACGCAGAGCTAAAGTCCACAAACAATATTTATTTTGGTTATCGAGGTGGCGACGTAGTGTAAGTAAGCCCGTGTTTACAGCGCTCCACTCCCCCTCCATCGAGACAGTATCCCTGCACATTGGAAATATGGTACTGGAACTGACCCTGTATATAGTGTACTTTATCATGCTCTTATTTCTAGATCTTGTGTGTTTTTGTTCTACCTTGTTATTTTTAATACTACATTGTTATTGATTACTGCATTGTTGGGGTTAGAGCTTGCAGGAAAAGCATTTCACTAATGCAGGTGACATTAAAACTGGTTGGCCACTCACTTTGACAATGCCAGACTCCGATATGTCAGATGTGTTACGACTTCTATGAATGGTGAGTGGAGGAGTCAAGCGCAGAGAGCAGGTAATTCCGTACCTGGATATTTTATTCCAAAGACAGTGGAGACACGGACATGCAAAACACAAGGGCGCATGAAACAACCCGTCCAAAATACAAAGGACTAAAATTGCCCGGAAAAATATAGATCACACTAATACACCAAAACCAAATAACAGAGAACAAGCCCGCACAAATACCCAGCGGGCCTAGTGCCCTTAAATAGCCTACAAACAAACACTAACTCAAAACAGGTGTACCCAATTAAACCCAATAAACAGAAACAAACGGAAAGGGAATCGATGGCAGCTAGTAGGCCAGCGACGACGACCGCCGAGCGCCGCCCGAACAGGAAGAGGCACCATCTTCGGCGAGATTCGTGACAAGATGGTCTTTGTTTTCCAACCGACTCTTAACCTCCGAGGCGCTGGGCTCGACAGGCTGGCAGTGTTACTGTCAATATAAGAAGACACACACCCGGACCACCCTCCAAGTCTCTTTCCTGTACTAGGTTTGAGTATTGAGGCCTGGCACCCTTACCCTCATACAATTCAAACACATATACACACGAGGGAGGAAAGGTGGGGAGGAAGAGAAAAGGAAAGGTGTTGAGACCTCTGTGACGGGTGGATCCCACCGCTGCCCGTCAGCTGAGAAAACACCTGGGCGAGTTGAGCTCCCCATCGTTTTCTCTCCCTCTTTCCTCCTCTCTTTCCTCTGTTTCCCACGGTCTGCAGCAGTACAGAGACTGTGTTTACGACTCCTCAGACCTTAGTACATTAACAGATACACCCATGACACTGTTTCTGCTCATAACAATGCTAGACAGTCACTACACTCAGCCCAGGACACCTAACTATCTTAGGTGCTAATGGAGTTGCCGACTGCTGAAGTTGAAGTATTGCTTTTGCCTGTTTAGTTTGCATTGTGAGTCCAGCGGTTTTAAATTCCAACAGGAATGAGAGGCCTATTAGGTGTCACTGAAGACAAGGAACCTAAGAGGTGCTGAATGGATGGACAGATGGATGGTTTATTTTTCAGGGGAAGTTTGTTTTGTCCTTCTGATGGCTTTTCGAGGCTGTCATTATGTAATGCTGGAATGTCTACCAGTGAAGGAATCATTCAGGTAATCCTAAGCTTTATTGCAGACGTGCTCTGTAGGATAACATTCAGTTATCTAACTTCTACATAAGCTCCTCTCGCTGTCCCTTCTTCATGACTGAAAGACCGTTCCAGATATTTACTGTTCTAGGCCTTTTTCTATCAGTGTTGCACTAGCAAATGGCTTTGACAATGAAAAGACTCTAATCTGTCTTTTAGTTATCAACATTCTCAGCTTAATTGAGCAAACAATAGTAGGCATATAGCCTATCTTATTGGCGCCAGCGGAGAGCTTTGGCCATATCTCCGGTGAGTACGCACTGCACATATTCACTCTTTATTATTATTGGGTCAGTGCCACTTAAAAGTTTGTTTTTGGACAGTAATTTCCTCCTCCAGTTTAGAGGGACGTCACATTATATTGGTGTCTCCCCTTCTCATAGGCCTATTATATGGACAAAGTAGTTTTTATTGATCTTTTTGTCAGTATCAGCAGAGTAGGCTACCCTGTAATTTTTCATATTAAAAAAGATTCTGCTGTCTCCAGTCATATAAAGTGTAGTAGAAATGCATGAAATGTGTTTTTCCAACCAAAGAAAGAAGAAACCTATCTGATATACCCCATAGTCTAGGCCTCTATCCATGCATTGAACAGTCTTTTTGGCGAATAGGGATTGAGCTACATTATTAGCCTAAATATGACTATCCAATCTACTCATCACATTAGGAATAGTAGGCCATCTGACATAAGTCTGCATGTGATGATGCATGGAATGCTTTATTATAGAGGTGCCTTCTTCTGGTGAAAATGAACTTCCCCAAACTTGAAACTGACCCGCTGCCTATATACGGGCTCGAGATATTGCTTTTTGTTACTCATCTTGGTGGCTGAGGAAAAGTACATATGGACAGTTAGTGCGCAGTAAGGACACACGTCATTGTATCCTCGACTTGCATGTTCTGTTAAGATGAATTGCCATCATCTAAATGTGATTTCTGTGATTTATGCATATGGGTCTGCAAATTTCTCAAATGTGTCCGGTAGATTAAAAAGCTGCTGGTCAAATGTCCGGCGCCACATTTTCATAACGGAAACCCTGCCCCAGAGCATCTTTAACGTGTGTGTGTGTGTGTGTGTGTGTGTGTGTGTGTGTGTGTGTGTGTGTGTGTGTGTGTGTGTGTGTGTATATGCATATGCATATGCTTGTACATCTTTACCATATTACTCCTCCATCTGTGTGTGGACTCAGACATGCAGGCGTGGCCTTGGAATGGCCAGATGGCCATTTGCTCTCTCCCAAGAGTATGATCCATGTGTGTGTGTGTAATCGTCGAGGTCTGGTTGCATGTAGAGGATGCCAGTGGATCCATTTATCATTGTACAGTATATTTGGCTACTTTGGGCCCCAATAGTGCTCAACTGCTAACAGACAGTACTGTATACTATCCTGTATAGGCTGCTTCTATTGGAGTTATCAACACTCAGTCCAGACCTCAGTGTTGTGGCCCCCCAGGAGCACCAGTGTAATAGAATAGTCTCAGAGTAGAGTTGGTTGTCATTAGTATTTCTTTTCCTGACTGGAAACTCCATAGACTCCATATCAGAGTCTTTCCATCTGCCCATCTTTCCAGATTCTTTCCGTGTGTCTGTCCATCAGTTTCCACTGGGATTTTATGGGGGGGGGGATAACCTCTGGATAACCTCATCACGCTGGCTGGACATACACATACATGCACGCACATACATACACGCACGCACATACACACACATACTCGCACATATACACACACACACACACACAGGCACTACACTGATCTAAAACACATGTGGACGGGTATAAACTGCATGGAGTCATATGTGAAGCACGTCTGGAGATCTGGCATGTCGGGGGGTCCAAGGAGAGGGTTGGAAATCCTGGTCTACATTGACTGCTTCCTTTCTTTGTCTCACTATATTGCTATATAGTTATTCCAGGGAGCAAAGTCAGCAAACTGCATTGATCTGGTCAGCCTGTTGTCTAGCAACCTGTTTTCTCTTTTTTTCTTTATCTTTCCTAAGAGCTCATCCCTTCTCTCCTGGTCTGCATAGATCTATGTGATACTATTGATTGGTCTGTGTCAGGAAAGACAAACGACCCGCCATCTGTGTGTGTGTGTGTGTGTGTGTGTGTGTGTGTGTGTGATGGACATTTTAACGTCAGCAAGCTAAAATAAAACGAGCAGAGGGGGAAGTTGAAGAGGCTTTTAGAATGAGCTCTATTCTGCTGAGAGCAGCAGTAAAAGCAGATCATCATCAGTGTGCTACTTTAGACTGAGACCATGCTGCAGGGCCTTTAAAACAGACCTTTCACCTTTCTAACACACACACAGTAGATATAGGTCTGTAGTAGAGGCAGGGTAAAAGAGGGGTCTATATTGGGCTGGAGATGAAAGCAGATGGATTATAGTAGCAGACATTGTGAACTGTTCTGTGGCTTTGCTTTCTGTGGATCAATGCATGGTTTCTCTAACACCCTTCTCTGCTCCACTCTGAAATAAGCTCTTATCCATCATTTTTTTCATGTGTTGGATAAAAAATCTCCAGATGCTTCAGGTGGATCAGAAGAACCGCTGATCTAACCCCAACCATAGGAAGGACGCCCCTATTAAACTGGCCAATAGGAAAGGCTTTGGTCGTGTGTGTGTGGGTTCTCATATGGATCCAATTTCTTCCACTGTGACAGAAAACAGAGCAGCTTTCACTTTAATGTCCACCATTGGAACATTAGGCTGGCTGAATGGGGGCTCCCATCACCAACACACAAAACTTTGTCAGTCCATCCACCCTTCAGTCCGGCCGCCCGTCTACCTGTGAGTCAGTCAGTCCGGGTTGTCATTCAGTCTGTTTCTCTGGCCGAGTTATGTTACTGGAGGCCATAAGGTGATGTAACCTGGGATTGTCCAGGGCCGTATATTGCTTTTTAGCGGCAGCAGCTTGGCTAGCAGTCTGTGCATGTGTATGAGGGAGAGCAGGCTGGACACACACACACACACACCACAGAGGGTGGCCCTGTGCGCCTGGCTGCAGCGTTTGTTGTTTTAACCCAGATTCTGGGCTGAGCTATGGTCACCATGTGCACCCTCTCAGGGGTGTGACTTCGTCATCTGTCTGGCAAATCACTGCAGGATGTGAGTCCAGGGGGAGGGGTTAGGGGAAGAGCTACAGACTGGGGTCTCAGTGAGAGTTAGTTAGCGGTTGGGTGTGTGGAGACCAGTGGTAGAACCACCAAGACATACAGCAGAGCTGCACTGAAGGAGGAGAATATGGCCAACAGGTTGGATCATTTTGTTTCTCTTCTTCTCTTTGGTTTTGCGTTAGTTGTGCTACTCTTTCATGACAGAATATAACAACATGACTTGTTGTAAGGTTTACATTGATTCATTTAGCAAGGGAGAGTGCTCAAAGCTCACATTTACCTCATAGTGTTTAGAAGACAGTTTCAAGTATTACTTTCCCTGATTGGAAATGTTTCCCAGGCCGAACAAAGAGGGTGACTAACGCTAGAGGATGTAAATATTATGTTCCTCATATTAATCATAATGTAACTCCAGTGTTGAGCAGGTTACACAGTAGCCCTGGGAAATGATGGCACACTCACTGTGGAAATGTTGAGCACTACAATCATTTGTCACACAGCACTGACACAACTACAATTGTTAAGAGTCATATTATACTCTTAACAATTAATAACGGACGACAAGGCTGTGTGTGTGTTTACTGTGTGTGTATGTCCTCTGATCTTGTGTTTACTCTTCATCATCCTGACTCTGATGACTCAGTCATGCACTAAGTTGTTTTCCAGTTGGTCTGTGGAAGTAGGCCATGGGAATGTTGTTGTGTTATATGTTCATGCTTTATGTGTTTGAAGAGGCAACGTGAAGAGTTTAATTCCAAAACGCTATATATCCATTTTCAGAAATGGGCTTTTATTGTTTTAAGAAATGATGAAAGAGACTGGTGTATTTTTTCACTATGTAATCATGACATGGGGTTGTTCAATGACAGACATGTACAGTATTTGTTTAAAATCTATCACTTGATGGTTTTGTTTCAGGGAGAAAAATAATCATGTATTTTTGCTAAATGCTACAGTATATCCACCTCACTCTCAGAGAAACAAGTCGTACTGCTACGTTTTACACAGTCAAACAGTCGATATGATAATTCAATATAGTAATATGAGATGTGTATGTAAAACATAAACTTTTTACATTTGAGTCATTTAGCAGACGCTCTTATTCAGAGCGACCTACAGTTAGTACATTCATCTTGAGATAGCTAGGTGGGACAACCACATATCACAGACAGATGTACAGGATATGAACATTCCAGCTAAACAATGGATGTATAGCATTTCACACAAAAAAAAACATTTTCATTCACATCTAAAATCTATGAATATAAAATCAGAGAACAGTAATATTTTACACACACACATGAAGGTACCAATAAGCAATCATTTCTGATGATATAGCATTTTGGAATTAAACTCTGCATATGTTTCTGAAGTTGCTTTGCCATAAATAGAATAGCAACTGAAAGTGGTTTTCAGGGCAGGTTTCAAAAGTGAAGACTTTGAAAGTTAGTTAGGGGAACGTCTAGAAACGTCCATACATTTGTTCCCCTGCCCTGAGTGGATGGACAAATGACTTGATTTGGTTCTTCTTAATGAAAAGCTGATGTGTAGATCTAACTGCACAGTATAGGCATTCCTCCATAGCCTCAGTGTATATGGGTGTTTGACCTACAGTTGCCCCCAGTGAGTGGGAGAGAGAGGAAGAGAGAGATTGAGAGACCACCATGTACCACCCGCCACCAACCACCTCGTCTCCGTTTACCGTAGCCGTTGTATTTCCATATTTCCTGTCAATGTTAGTGTGCTGAGGGACCTGCTGTTGAGACTGCATATCACTGTGTGACTCAGACATCCTGGTGTACCTTGTAGTGCAGATGAAGTGGAGCAAAGTGTTTGTGAACTAATGGGGGTGGTAATGTGTACACACTCTCACACACAGACACACCCTCGGGTTTTTAAGTCTATGGTCACTGGTTCACTCTTATTTGTGTGTGTGTGTGTGTGTGTGTGTGTGTGTGTGTGTGTGTGTGTGTGTGTGTGTGTGTGTGTGTGTGTGTGTGTGAGTGTGAGATAGGCTATGACTGGATTTATGATGTCTAACACGTTTATGGTCTGGTCTGCTGTGCTTCACAGAGTGCTGGGAAAGTTCTGCTCATGGTAACAAACCACTTGAAGCTCTGCCTGTTTAGTGTTCTATCTCTAGGGGGAATATTGAAGTAGGCCATGTCCTAATATTACCTCAGAACAAAGTATACACAATCTTATCATACACTAGCAAATGTATTGACTGTAAGCAAGTTTTACCTTAGTTACAGATACTCCCCTTGACCAGTCTGTCTCTCTCTCTCTCTCTCTCTCTGTCTCTCTTTCTCTCTCTTACTTTCTCACTCTCTCTTTCTCTCCAGCAAACACACGCAAACTCTGCAATCAGGCAACCCTGCCTGTTGGGGTCAAAGGCCAAGTGGCCTAAACATAAAAGTGGTCAGTTGACCCGGCTCTGTGCTCCTTCCTCCAGCTGCTTTAGATTGTTTCTGCTTTCTAAGTGTTTTCAATCTCACTCTCACATATATTAGTCTCTGCAACTGACCAGAAAGTGACTCTGAGCCAGAGCTTTTCCTCTAGTGGTGTTTGAACTGGAGTCTGTGAAATATCACTGGTGTCAGAAGACATCGACAAGGATCTACAGAACATCATGGGTGGGTGGGAGTCCCAAAGTTGAAGAAGTTACTTGAAAAGTTGTTCTGCATCAAGACAGTGACTGAGCCATAAGCTTGGCTGTTCTTCAATGGTCCAGCTGACATCTGTGTGTTTAGTTAATACAGATATTTGTGTTTCATAAAAGTTATTCTGATCCTATCCTACACCACAGGGACGGCTGTCTGTGCCTGTTTTTATGACCTCACTAGACTTGGACACACACCACACAAACACGCATTCACACACAATCGCTAGCCGCCCACAGATCTATGTCATTCTGTCTGGTGGAAGGATAGAGAGGGAAAAGAAGGGGTGAAGAGGGGAAAGAGAGGAGAGGGGGAAGAGGGGAAAGAGGAGAGGGGGAAGAGAGGAGAGGGGAAGAGGGGAAAGAGGAGAGGGGGAAGAGAGAGGGGGAAGAGGGGAAAGAGGAGAGGGGGAAGAGAGGAGAGGGGGAAGAGGGGAAAGAGGAGAGGGGGAAGAGGGGAAGAGAGGAGAGGGGGAGAGGGGAAAGAGGAGAGGGGGAGAGGGGGAAAGAGGAGAGGGGGAGAGGAGGAGAGGGGAAGAGGGGAAAGAGGAGAGGGGGAAGAGAGGGGGGGAGGGGAAAGAGGAGAGGGGGAAGAGAGGAGAGGGGGAAGAGGGGAAAGAGGGAGAGGGGGAGAGGGGGAAAGAGGAGAGGGGGAGAGGGGAAAGAGGAGAGGGGGAGAGTGGAAAGAGGAGAGGGGGAGAGGGGGAAGGGGGAAAGAGGAGAGGGGAAGAGGGGAAATAGGAGAGGGGAAGAGGGGAAAGAGAGGAGAGGGGAAGAGGGGAAGAGAGGAGAGGGGGAAGAGGGGAAGAGGAGAGGGGGAGAGGGGAAAGAGGAGCGGGGGAGAGGGGGAAGAGGGGAAAGAGGAGAGGGGGAAGAGGGGAAAGAGGAGAGGGGGAAGAGGGGAAAGAGAGGAGAGGGGGAAGAGGGGAAAGAGGAGAGGGGGGAGAGGGGAGGAAAGAGAGGAGAGGGGGAAGAGGGGAAAGAGAGGAGAGGGGGAAGAGGGGAAAGAGGAGAGGGGGAAGAGGGGAAAGAGAGGAGAGGGAGAAGAGGGGAAAGAGAGGAGAGGGGGAAGAGGGGAAAGAGGAGAGGGAAGAGGGGAAAGAGGAGAGGGGGAAGAGGAGAGGGGAAGAGGGGAAGAGGAGAGGGGAAGAGGGGAAGAGGAGAGGGGAAGAGGGGAAGAGAGGAGAGGGGGAAGAGGGGAAGAGGAGAGGGGAAGAGGAGAGGGGAAGAGGAGGGGGGAAGAGGGGGAAGAGGAGAGGGGAAAGAGGAGAGGGGAAAGAGGAGAGGGGGAAGAGGAGAGGGGGAAGAGGAGAGGGGAAAGAGGAGAGGGGAAAGAGGAGAGGGGGAAGAGGAGAGGGGGAAGAGGAGAGGGGAAAGAGGAGAGGGGAAAGAGGAGAGGGGAAAGAGGAGAGGGGAAAGAGGAGAGGGGAAAGAGGAGAGGGGGAAGAGGAGAGGGGAAGAGGGGAAAGAGGAGAGGGGAAAGAGGAGAGGGGAAAGAGAGGAGAGGGGAAAGAGAGGAGAGGGGAAAGAGAGGAGAGGGGAAAGAGAGGAGAGGGGAAGAGAGGAGAGGGGGAAAGAGAGGAGAGGGGAAGAGGGAACAAGAGGAGAGGGGAAAGAGAGGAGGGGGGGAAGAGAGGAGGGGGGGAAGAGAGGAGAGGGGGAAGAGGGAACAAGAGGAGAGGGGATAGAGAGGGAAAGAAACAAGGGAGGAAAGCTAGGGTTTGTTGATATTTCAACAGGATAACCGAGGTCAAGGTTTCAGTAATGCTGTCACTGTATCATCTCCCTATCACACACACACACACACATACTTAATGAAACACACACATACACACACACACTGATCCCTCCTAGAAGGGAGTGTGACCTTATAGCAGAGTCGACTTTAACTATTATCCCTCTCCGTGGTGACGGGTGCCAAGTGACAGGAACGACCCCCAGGAGGTTCAGATTTTTGACGGCACAGGTCACCACTGGCCCCCTACTCTACTCCAGGCTGCTCCAGGCGATCCTCGCCTAGCTCCCCAGACTGGAAGACTGGCCCCATGTCCCTCTTGCCTAGACTTTCCCATACCACCCCTCCCTCCCAACCAGACTCCACACACTGTCCAGGCTTAGGGATTCCCATGAGCTGGGAAGGGAGGGAGAATAGGAGAAAGGGAGGGTGGTGGTTCAGAGAATAAATGGAAAAATTGTGTGTGTGTGTGTGTGCCCATCTCTCCAGTCACAATGATCCACAATACCAGACACAGTTTTACTATTCACCGCTGTGCTCATGAGTCTGAACTCATGACTGGAAATGTTAGATGGAAAACGCCACACTAGTTCAAGTGAGCCTGCTGAGAAGATGGAACCTGTGTTTCAGCACACTCAGGACTGTGTTTCAGCACACTCAGGACTGTGTTTCAGCACACTCAGGACTGTGTTTCAGCACACTCAGGACTGTGTTTCAGCACACTGAGGACTGTGTTTCAGCACACTGAGGACTGTGTTTCAGCACACTGAGGACTGTGTTTCAGCACACTGAGGACTGTGTTTCAGCACACTGAGGACTGTGTTTCAGCACACTGAGGGCTGTGTTTCAGCACACTGAGGGCTGTGTTTCAGCACACTGAGGACTGTGTTTACGACTCCAAGATACAGGATCCAGATAGATCATTTTAATACAGAAGATTTTACGTCCCTCTAGGTATGTGTGATAGAAAGAACGAGATAGGGAGATGGAAAGAGAGAGAGGGAGGGAATGGTAGAAACATTCCTGTAGACCCAGATACTTCATTCAGATCTAGAGGCCCACTGAGACCTCAGCCTGACCTGAGAATGAAGTCATCAACAAGTGACTGCCTAGTCGATGATCTCATCAACCGTCGCCTGGTTATGCTGTTTAATACAGCTTGTGGTTTAAAACCTAGCAGCTTTTACATTGCAGTAATTTACTGCTGCATTAATGTTCTGTTGCAAGATCTCCGTTGCCTTGCCATTACATTAATGCCGTGGTAGAGCGTCTTTGTGCCAAGTTATCAATTAAATTAAATGTGTTTTCAGGTAAACTGAGGGTTAGAAAAAGAAGACAAATGTTTGTGAAAGGCCTTTTGAAGTAAAGCCCTTGGGATTGGGTATATGATGTCCTCCTGTAGCTAAAATCTTTTCAGATTGATGTTCTTGCCATGGGTTATCTCTCCGAGCCCTGGCGTTTCACAGTATTTATTGTTTATTAGTTTAGAAGGCCATGTTGTGAAACCAAGCCCTAAGGGTCAGGTTTCTGTATTGTCTAGAGATAGTGTGGGGTAGCCGAGTTGTGAAATGATGTCATGGGTTGTTATCCCACAGCCTTCTAGTGATAGTGATGATAGTGAATGGTGTGTTATTAGAGGGAGACAGTCAGATCGTCAGAAGGTTATCTATTCAACTCTCCAGCAAGCGACAGACAGTGTTGTTTTGAGAAGGATGTGGTTCCCTCTCCCCCAGTACTGATGATGTTAATGACATGTTCTTGTCACTGGGGTTTTCTTTCTTTAGGAGGTATGTTGGTGAAATAGGACAGTAGTGTTCGTGAAACAGCTGTGATGTGATGGTGACACTGGGGTTCTGTAGTGGTGGTGTTTATGAAATGGCAGTGTCAGCAGGGTTATCTCGGCCAGGCTGACCCTAGGTCAGTTATGTGTTAGCTCTGTGGTGATTGGACAGCCAGGCTGCTATCAGCCCTACATCAGTGGCGTGGGCTATTTCATCTGAGATTGTTTGTTTTTCCCTCTGTCTGTGTCTGTTTGTCAAAGGATCCCTCATTCCCTCTTTCCACATCTCTTTCCTCTCTTCCCTTCATCTCTCCTTCTCCCCTCCACATCTCACCCAGCTTCCTCTGGGACCGACACTACATAGACACCAGTGTTGGACCCAGAGTAACTCCTCACACACAGATGCATGCACACCACACACACACACACACACACACACACACACACACACACACACACACACACACACACACACACACACACACACACTCCCCTGGGAAGGGGAAAGGGGAGGAGCTGACCCTGTCAGTCAGGGAGCTCTGCAGGGGTGGCTGACCAGGACTGCCCTCTCTCTCTCTCCCTCCTCTCCCATCCCACTCTTCCTCTCCAGGCCTGGCTTTATGTAAACAAGAGGTTGTTGGTTCGTTTTAGACAAACCCCCTCCCTGTCTGCAGCCCTGTTGTCATAAGGTTCTCCCTGTCTATACATTTCATCCACTATTACTCCCATTTACCATGGCTGTGCTATGCCACTTACTGTTAGTGTATGGTTGGTTATTTTAAACTGCTGTGTTGGTCAATGACCAAGTTTCTTTGCTGATTAAAGTTAAATGTTGCCTGAGTTGGGAGGGAAACACTGCTTCTGAAACGTTTGATTCCAACACTGCTAATCCGTCTTTCGGATGGGACATTAAATGGGTGTTCTGACTCTCTGTTGTCGCTAAAGATTCCATGGCACTTATTGTAAGAGTAGGGTGTTAACCCCGGTGTCCTGGCTAAATTCCCAATCTGGCCATCATACCATCATCCTTAGCTTCCAATTGGCTCATTCATCCCCCCTCCTCTTCCCTGTAACTATTCCTTTTGTCATTGCTGTAAATGAGAATGTGTTCTCAGTCAACTTACCTGCTAAATAAGAGTTAAATAAAAAATAAATAGATAATGTGATCGAGCGTTCTACCATGGTCTGCCCTTTCAAATGCCATAAATAATGATCACACACTCACCTTCTGTTCCCTTCTCCGCCCTCCCTCCTCTCTTTCTCCCCCCTCCCCTCCGTCTGAAGGTGTGTAGTTGGTGAGAAGCCAGCTGGCTGGCCTTGGAGACACTCCTTCACTACGATGTAGAGTCCAGAAGAGAGAGAACGAGAGAGCGAGATAAAGAAGAGAGAGAGAGTGTGTGAACAACAGACACTCCGGCTGGAAGAGAAACTGAAAGCGGGTGAGTAAGACACTGCAGGAGGAATCGGAAAGAAAGATAGGGAGACAAACCAGAAAGAAGGAAGAGGAACAACAAAGATAAGAAAGAGAGATTGAGAGAGAGAGACTTTCAATCATTGACCTCAGACCCTGCCTCCAAACCAACCTCTCCCTCCCTCCTTCTCCTCCCTCCTTTCCCTGCACTGGAACTGTTTACCCTCTCTCACACCTCCGTCACAATAGGACCCCATCCTTCACCCTTTCCCCTCTTCCTGAAGACCCTGAGGACTTGAACCTTCACCTTTGACCCCACCTGTGTAACCACTGGGCGGGAAAAGACATCACCAGGAACACTTCAGAACCACTTCAAACATCATCATCACCATGTGCCACGTGATCGTGACCTGTCGCTCCATGCTGTGGACTCTACTCAGCATCGTGGTCGCCTTCGGAGAGCTCATCGCCTTCATGAGCACCGATTGGCTGGTGGGCTTCCCCCGGACGCCGGATGCTGTCTTCGGCCCTCATGGTGCCACAGCGGCTGGCGAGGCCTACCGGCCCACCCTGGGCATCTACGGCCGCTGCATCAAGCTGCCCCACTTGCGGCGCGGTGTGCTGTGTGGGCCATACGCCGTGCACTTTGGGGAGATCGCCAGCGGGTTCTGGCAGGCGGCGGCCATCTTCCTGGCGGCGGGTATCCTGCTGCTGTGTGCCGTGGCCTTCATCTCTGTCTTCACCATGTGCTTCCAGAGCATCATGAAGAAGAGCATCTTCAACGTGTGTGGACTGCTGCAGGCCATCGCAGGTGAGTCTAAGAGAGGGATTGACACACATTTCACACACACACGTATACACAGCAGAGTTGCACACTTACTTTCACATTGAGTTATTGACATGTCGGTACAGTGCTGACTTTAACTTATGCAGGAAATCCACAGACCCTCTTGTTGTAGTGTTGCTGCTTGCAGTATTGTATTGCCTGTTGATTGGTTGTAGTTTTGTCTGGGCTGTTCAGTAGTTAGATACAGTTGACTGACTGTTAAACCCCTGGAATGAAGAGAGAGAGGGGCTTGTGGAGGGGTGTGTTCTGTCTGAACAGCCAACATCCAACACCATCCAGCTAACCTTTAGTGCTGCTGTCCACCTCTTCAGAGTTTAAACATTCACTAACAAGAACAATCAGACCCCACTGACCACACACAAACACATGCACGTGTACACACACACACACATACATACACACACACACGCATACATTCCCACACACATACATACACACAGGCCCCCAAGAGTGCATTAACTCTTACTCCCAGTGTCCTCTCTGTGTGTTTGAGGTGAGCATTAACCCTATTGGTCAAGGGTCAGGGAACCACGGCAGCCTTGTACCTCCTTCTGAGGTTGTTGCCATCAGCAACACGGGCCCAAATATTTGTCCTCTTGGGTCAGCTGGTGATGATGTTATGTGACCTGTGTGGTGTGTCCGCATGCGTGTGTATCTGTGTATGACTCTCAAGCCGCTTTGACGTGCTGTGGTGAATTATGGGAGGCAGGAGGCGCTCATTGGAGAGAGGGAAGTAATTCTGCCTGAATGTCTCATCCCTCTCATCCCTCTCTTCTCTCCTCCCTGTACTAGTTCCCTAGACTCTATCAGGAAGGTCAGAAACGAGTTGCCCTACAGACACTGATCTACTGTAACAGATCGCACGTTTTCAAATTAGTCGTTAAAGTTAGAATCTAGTGATTGCTACACTGGTGGACAGTTACCACAATGTAAAGCATATTCAGACCTAGTGAACGTGTCATACGGTCCATTGGTATTGTGTTGTTATTGAACATAGTCAGAGGACGTCCACAACTGGACTGATTAGAAGAGCAGAACTGCTCGTTAAGGGTCTGTGGGTCGCCGGGAGGAAGGGGATGAGAATAAGGAAGAGGAAAGGGGCCTAGGGGAAACCAGAAATAGCAGGGGGATGTTTCTTTAATGGCGGGAACCAGGTTACTGAGATTTACCACCCAAAACCACTCCCTTTTCTCGGGATGTATAACTGCGAGAAACCAGTAAAATAAAATAAACTATGAACAGCATGGCGTGAAATGGAAGTGTTCAATTATATGTCATGTCTAATCTGGCTTCTCAACGGCCTCTGCATGATGAATATTCAATGCTCAGGCTGGGGACAGACAGCACATCCCAGTATGGAGTGCAATTCACAATGCACATAGACCTATCATCTTATCATGGTAGCTTTTTGTCTTATGACAGGTAAGGCAGCACAGTCTATGCTACAGTAATATAAAGACTGAATGCACGTCTAATCTCCATCTGGCTTTCAGAGGACACCTTACTTTATTATTGTAAAGATGTTTGTTTTTTAAATTGCAGCAGCAGAGTTTTAAAACAGCCTATCACTTGAATATTATTGCTTTCAATCAGAGCACGCGTGAGCACTCTCTTGCAGTCTTTGTCTCTCCATCAAATCCGTTCAAGTTGCATCCAAAATAGATAATCCTGTTCTAGATTGATATGTAGATTTTCTAGCCTACCTCTTTCAGGTAATATATTTATTGCAGTATTTGCCATATAGTTAGCTAATGAGTGATGGGTTATGCGGTGGTAGGCTATGGCAGTGATTTATTCAGACCCATAACCATTCAATCTTTGTGAAAAGAAGAGAAAGCCTTCTGCATCTAATTCTAGTACTATTCAAGGTGTCATTAGAATGAAGAAGATAAGGACAACAAAACTTATTTCATTTAACAGTTGAAAGCGAGGAAGGAATGAAGCAACAATAGAGAGAGAAAGAGGATGTAGGCTAATAACTTTAGGGGAAATATTATGAAAGGTAGGGTATATACACTGCTAAAAAAAATAAAGGGAACACTTAAACAGCACAATGTAACTCCAAGTCAATCACACTTCTGTGAAATCAAACTGTCCACTTAGGAAGCAACACTGATTGACAATAAATGTCACATGTTGTTGTGCAAATGGAATAGACAACAGGTGGAAATTATAGGCAATTAGCAAGTCACCCCCAATAAAGGAGTGGTTCTGCAGGTGGTGACCACAGTCCACTTCTCAGTTCATATGCTTCCTGGCTGATGTTTTGGTCACTTTTGAATGCTGGCGGTGCTTTCACTCTAGTGGTAGCGTGAGACGGAGTCTACAACCCACACAAGTGGCTCAGGTAGTGCAGCTCTTCCAGAATGGCACATCAATGCGAGCTGTGGCAAGAAGGTTTGCTGTGTCTGTCAGCGTAGTGACCAGAGCATGGAGGAGCTACCAGGAGACAGGCCAGTACATCAGGAGACGTGGAGGAGACCGTAGGAGGGCAACAACTCAGCAGCAGGACCGCTACCTCCGCCTTTGTGCAAGGAGGAGCAGGAGGAGCACTGCCAGAGCCCTGCAAAATGACCTCCAGCAGACCACAAATGTGCATGTGTCTTCTCAAACGGTCAGAAACAGACTCCATGAGGGTGGTATGAGGGCCCGACGTCCACAGGTGGGGGTTGTGCTTACAGCCCAACACCGTGCAGGACGTTTGGCATTTTCCAAAGAACACCAAGATTGGCAAATTCGCCACTGGCGCCCTGTGTTCTTCACAGATGAAAGCAGGTTCACACTGAGCACATGTGACAGACGTGACAGAGTCTGGAGACACCGTGGAGAACGTTCTGCTGCCTGCAACATCCTCCAGCATGACCGGTTTGGCGGTGAGTCAGTCATGGTGTGGGGTGGCATTTCTTTGGGGGGCCGCACAGCCCTCCATGTGCTCGCCAGAGGTAGCCTGACTGCCATTAGGTACCGAGATGAGATCCTCAGACCCCTTGTGAGACCATATGCTGGTGCGGTTGGCCCTGGGTTCCTCCTAATGCAAGACAATGCTAGACCTCATGTGGCTGGAGTGTGTCAGCAGTTCCTGCAAGAGGAAGGCATTAATGCTATGGACTGGCCCGCCCGTTCCCCAGACCTGAATCCAATTGAGCACATCTGGGACATCATGTCTCACTCCATCCACCAACGCCACGTTGCACCACAGACTGTCCAGGAGTTGGCGGATGCTTTAGTCCAGGTCTGGGAGGAGATCCCTCAGGAGACCATCTGCTACCTCATCAGGAGCATGCCCAGGCGTTGTAGGGAGGTCATACAGGCACGTGGAGGCCACACACACTACTGAGCCTCATTTTGACTTGTTTTAAGGACATTACATCAAAGTTGGATCAGCCTGTAGTGTGGTTTTCCACTTTAATTTTGAGTTTGACTCCAAATCCAGATCTCCATGGGTTGATAAATTTGATTTCCATTGATCATTTTTGTGTGATTTTGTGGTCAGCACATTCAACTATGTAAAGAAAAAAGTATTTAATAAGAATATTTCATTCATTCAGATCTAGGATGTGTTATTTTAGCGTTCCCTTTATTTTTTGAGCAGTGTATGTGTCAGCCTACGAATTATACAAATAGACCCTATTATATTTCAAAATTAAAATGAAATTCACTGGCCTATAACTTTGTTGGCCGCATGTGCTGCACCAGAATCGCATGTTCTCTCCCTGCTTTATCATAGTTTAAATGATGTGCTTAATTCAGTCCATATAATCCAGTAGCCTATAATTCAATACAGTACAGTAATACAGTACAGTAATGCAGTTCACACTAAAAAAGATTAGCCTACTGGAGCTAGTTTCATTCATTTACCCAAGAGAGCATATAGCTACAGTAGCTACATCTATAGACTTTTATGTTTTTCTGTCTGGCATAATGTGCAGTAGCCTATATCATGTATGTTTTGGATAACAGCACAATCTTTTGGGCTTGACCTCATTAAATGTCTTTTAATGTGGGGCTCATAAAATGTATATAATGTATGGCTCATCAGGGTCAAGTAGCATCATGATTGAATTTTCTATCAAATCCAGACATATGCTTATTTATATGCTTTATAGTGCTGTTGAATGACACTTCTGGTTTTTGGTTACCTGGTAGAAAAGGGATATATTCTCAGGATGGAGGATTTGGAAAATACCGGGAAAATATTCAACTCTACCTTAACCCTCAGCCCCTTGTCATGAACCTTCTCCCTGGCTACAGAAAGGGATAAAGAACAAAACACACTGCAGAGACACCAGACCAAGCAGTGGTCAGTGTTGATGTGTCTTTGGTACTTTTTTCTGTTGGTGTTTTTCCTCCACCTCCACATGTGTCCTAGACGAGAGGGATGGGAAAGTCTGTAGTTTCTCTGCCAGGCAG